>NC_135414.1:6482846-6783679 GCF_051991245.1 Festucalex cinctus
CAGCGGGGGCAGCAGTGCACTAAACGTGCCCAGTCTGCCCACATTCTAGCAGCTGAAGAAGAAGGGATAGCAATGGCGGCTCCCTTGTCTGTAAACAGTTACGTTCGGTTGATGAACGTGCTGTCATAATTGTTGATCTCGCAGTCACCACGCGGGTTTGTTTAGCCCCAGTTACCCTCCTAATTTTATGGGTGAGTTACATGAAGCCGCAAAGAATCGCGCTTTGAGCATTTTGACGTTCTTCCCTGTCAGGGCAGGTAGCTAACCAGCTAGGAGGTACAGTATTCGCCACGCTTTGGTAAGTTTCATGTTGGACCGCTGTCATTAACTATATAAATTAAAATGTCATATATAATTGAACGTAGACTATACAGTACGCATTACTTTTTATAAACATATTTTTCTCACAGATAATGGATGACGATGATTCAATGCATAGATTGGAGGGGACTGATTCAAAAGTCCAAGTTGGAGGACTGATAGTAAAAAAGCAGAGCGCCGCTGCAGAGCATCATGTTTTCCGTGCTCCTACCCCACGCACCTCTCTGTTGGGCTTGGATCTGCTGGCGGCCCAGAAAAGGAAAGAGCGAGAGAATAAGGAACAAGGTGACGCCAGTGGTGAGGACGGAGCCAGAAAAAAATCCAAAGTTTCCTCATACAAGGACTGGGAGGAGAGCAAAAGTGATTCTGGCTCTGATGATGAAGATGATGAGAAGAATGGACAGGATAAAAAAGAGAAGTAAGTGCTTTACACACAGCACATACCGACATTGTTAGACATGAGATCCTTTGTGTCAGTGATTTCAATGAAGGAATTGTCACCTTGTATAACATGGTTATTCTTGTGAGAATTTCACAATTTGAAATGTGCAAAATAATCATTTGGAAAACTTTGAACATCAAACCTGTAGATGATTGTATCAGTAATCTTTTTCTTTTCACCACACCAGCAGGAAGTACCGTTCCAGTGGTTCAGAGACACCTTCGAGTCCCGGAGGAGTCAGCGAAGAGTTCCGTCGCCGACACGAGCAGAGAGAAAAAGACAGACGAGAGCAAGGCGTCTACATTTCCTCCAAAGATGACAGGAACCGAGATAAAGATAAGGGGAGAGATCGACGAAGTGAAAGAGGTGATTTCAAAGAGATGTATTGTTTTTGTATCTGATTCTCAGCTAGCTGTGATGCTAACCTTCCTTTTTCTCCCAAGATACCCGAGTGGGCAGCTCCAGCAGCCGCTCTGAGCGTTCGCACCGCAGCGAGCGTAGTGAGCGCTCACACAGAGATGGCTGGTCGGATCGCATCAGTCGAGGTAGCAGGCGGGATGAACCACAAACGCCACAACAGCGTCCGAGAGGTACTACCCACCCCCCCCACCCCATTTTTCACACTTGTTGTGTGCAAAATTGTAGAAATACATATAATTATGGAAAGCTATATGAGCATTCATTTGACTTTGATGTCCATCTGGCTGTTACGTATCACAGTGTCAACAGTAATACTGGTGTATTTTTTTTTTGATACAGTAGAAAAATGCAGTACGCCACCCCAGTTTTGAGTTTCCAGTTATTGGCTTATAGATTCTATTCATAAGCTAAAATGACTAAACTGATAAGCGTCCTTATTATAAACTACATACTAAAAGCAAAATGATGCATTTTTTTTAAAAAACAGATGGTTCTACACCTTCTCGCTCCAACTGGGAAGAAGATGACAGTGGTTATGCTAGCACACGCCATTCCCAATGGGAGTCTCCCTCCCCTGCACCCTCTGCAAGAGAATCAGACCGCTCAGAGCGGAGTCGGCACACTGGTCGGGAGAGCGAGAGAAGAGACAAGTGAGCAGTTAATTTTAAAAGTGAAATATACAATGACTTCAGCAAGTGCCATCTTAAAAATATATTTGATGTGGTGGTCATGATACATTTTGTGACATTATAACACTTGGGTTAGGATAATTATGACATGATGCCTAAATCTTTTGCGTTGTTATCCCTGCTGTGACTCCAGGTCAGTGAGAGGCCGTTACACTGACGACACGCCCCTCCCCACCCCATCCTACAAGTACAACGAGTGGGCCAATGACAGAAAGCATTTAGGTTCCACACCTCGTTTATCCCAAGGAAAAGGTAACAAATATCCACACCCTAATATCATTAAAATGCAATATTATGGTAAATGTGTCTTCCAAACCAATTTTAACTAGAGATTCCTTACTTTGATGTTTGTAGGTAAAAAGGACGGTGGGACTGGAATTTCGTTTGACAATGAGGACGAAAAAGAGCAGTGGGAAGAAGATCAGAAGGTTGTTTTAAGGATGTTATCATTATTAGGGATGCACGGATACCATTAATTACATTTGATTATGTAACAATACCAAGTATTGGCATTTAATAATGCAATTTTGTCTTGCAGTTGTGGTGAAAATGTGTTTTATTATAATCAAATAACATTTTTCAAAAATAAAATTTTTTCTTGAACATGGCCAAATCACTTATAACACTTTTTCGAGTAAGAACTTGTTACTGATCTTGTAACAGTCTTGCCTTAGAATCTAACACAAGGCATTTTAGTTCTAATATACAATTGAATAAAATAAAACTTAAGGAATGAAGTGATGCATCATCACACAATTTCCTCATGGCTGTCAGGCTTGTGAAGTGGTATTGGTGCCGTAGTATCAGAGCATTGTTTATGCGTATGAGTACAGCCGTACATTATCATTGCATCGCTAATCTGTAAATTTCCTTTTCTATCTCTAATTCTAATTCATCCACTTTTTGCAGCAAGCTGACAGAGACTGGTACATGATGGACGAAGGCTATGATGAGTTCCACAACCCTTTCACTTCCACATCTGATGATTATGTCAAGAAGAGAGAGCAGATTCTTCAGAAGCAGACTCAGAAACGAATATCCGCCCAGAAACGTCAAATCAATGAGGTTTCTTAACACTCGTGCACTGTGCGTCTGTATATTTTGCTCTGTCTTGCTAACAGGTTATGTTTCTCTGTTCATAGGACAATGAGCGATGGGAGACCAACCGAATGTTGACAAGTGGCGTGGTGCAGAGGTTGGAAGTGGACGAAGACTTTGAGGAGGACAATGCTACGAAGGTTCACTTACTGGTTCACAATTTGGTCCCTCCCTTCCTGGATGGAAGAATAGTGTTCACCAAACAGGTAAAGCAAGATTAGTGTAGCTGCACAATTTGAAAACCAGCTACTTATTGAAACTTTTTGGCTTCAATGTGCGTGTTTGTGTTTGACATGTCATCACAGCCAGAACCCATCATCCCTGTGAAAGATGCCACCTCTGACTTAGCCATTATCTCCCGCAAGGGCAGTCAGCTGGTTCGTAAACACCGTGAGCAGAAAGAACGCAAAAAGGTAACCTGCTAACAAAGATTTTAAGGCTAGAATGCGGGCGTTATTGTATTGTTTGCTTATTTATTATAATGAAGACGATCATGTGTGTGAGAAGATGTTTTTAATCAGCATCATAATATTTAAATACGCTTTCAGGCACAGCACAAACATTGGGAACTGGCCGGCACTAAGCTGGGGGACATCATGGGCATCCAGAAGAAAGAAGACGATGCTGGAGGCCAAGAGGTTGGCGAGGATGGCAAAGTAGACTACAAGTGGGTCTTTCTGGCTCTTTTCGGCATTCCAGGGACCATGTTTTTCTTGCAGAATCGTGATCTCCATTTATTCAACCAGTTGTATTCATTTCAATAAGATCTTCTTTTTGGTTGACATTTGTAGGGCAGAGCAAAAGTTCGCAGATCACATGAAAGAAAAGAGCGTGGCCAGCAGCGAGTTTGCCAAGAAAAAAAGCATTCTGGAGCAGAGACAGTACCTGCCTATCTTTGCTGTGAGGCAGCAGCTTCTGAACATCATAAGGTGAACACACATTCACAGACACTTTATTTATTGATTCAATTCTTCTACTGAAGTTAGATGACCAAGTATTTTTGTTCTGATCCCCACAGGGACAACAGCATTGTGATTGTTGTTGGCGAAACTGGCAGTGGGAAAACCACTCAGCTGACTCAATACCTCCATGAGGATGGCTACACCAGCTACGGCATGGTGGGCTGTACTCAGCCCCGCAGAGTGGCCGCCATGAGTGTGGCCAAGAGGGTCAGCGAGGAGATTGGCACCAACCTAGGAGAAGAGGTGATGGCAAACTAGGCTAACTGGCTGGCATTTCTGTGACGTGTACACCCTGTTGACTTTGAGGTGTGGATAGAAAGCTTGACATATTTTCCCCCTACCATTATTAACTTGGATAAATGGAGTTGCTTCAGCTAACCTGACCTCCCACCCAAAGTCAGCTATGATGGGCTTTTTCTCACCTACTACCGGAATAGGGATAATGAGGAAAAACAGTATGGAAAATGGCATTTAATGTTTCATAAGCAAGAGAACACTGCCACCTAGTGGAATAAGCCAGAAATACTCAAGGTATTTTTTATTTAAATTTGTCATTAAAAGCATTATAGTCATTATAATTCCTTCAGGGGAAATACATTGTGCACTCTGGTGTATATTTTGAGTTGCACACCACATAGAGAACGTGATCACATACATGCAAGCATGCAAAGAGGTCAAACAATTAGCTGTCATCGTTTTGACAGCTATTCTTCCTGGGGGTCCAGTCCTGCACCTCATAACCTGGGGAGGGGAGAGGTGGCTTTGGTGCCCAGCAGGACTAGAATAGTCACCCTCCTGCTCTAAAGCTAAACTCCAAAGAAAATGAACTACTGAAACTGTATATAAATACTACATTGTAATATAACAATACCATGTGCATTTATGGATTTATTTTTTTAATTGTGTATGTGTGTTATAGCAAATTTAAACCTATAGAAAAATGGTTCTTTTGTATCCCGCAGGTGGGCTATGCAATTCGTTTTGAGGACTGCACGTGTGAGAAAACGATGATCAAGTACATGACGGATGGTATCCTGCTCAGAGAGTCACTGAGGGAGTCGGACCTGGACCACTACAGCGCGGTTATCATGGACGAGGCTCATGAACGTTCATTGAACACTGATGTGCTGTTTGGTCTGCTCCGTGAGGTTCGTTCCTTTGTCCCACGCTTACTTGGTTTTCAACACATGAATAAGTCATGATTCATTTCTTTTCTCCTTTCTTTTCTCTTTCCTACCAGGTTGTTTCTCGTCGTACAGACTTGAAACTCATCGTTACATCAGCAACAATGGACTCGGACAAATTTGCAGCATTTTTCGGCAACGTACCTATATTCCACATTCCAGGAAGAACATTTCCAGTGGACATTTTGTTTAGCAAGGTATGCATGTTTTTTGAATTTCGCCTTTGTTCTATAAAATATGCAATAATGATTGATTGACATGTTTTTGTGATTTTTGATTTGTGCTGTTTAGACTCCCCAGGAGGATTATGTGGAGGCAGCAGTGAAACAGGCCCTGCAGATCCACCTCAGTGGATTGGTTGGCGACATCCTCATCTTCATGCCGGGTCAGGAGGATATTGAGGTGAGAGACAAGGCAATATTAAGGTGCATCTAAAAAAAAAATGTATTACAATATTGTGGATAACTAGACTAAGTGCAATTTCTGGAGAAATTGCGTGGGAATGCTTAAAGCTGAATGCTAATAGATGAATGCTAAGATTTGAATGCATGTGGAATGCTTATGAAGCCAATTGAGAGATAAATTATGAAATTATAACCTCCTAGTTACTGGACAATGTGCTTTACCAACTGTGCCATTGAACAGTATCAGACACCTGGTAATGATGATAAGTTATATGTAGGGAAATGGGCGTCGAAAGTGACACTTAGAAAAAGTTCAATGTCTGTCTCATTGAAAATGAGCGGGGAAAGGTTTATATTAAATGTGAAATTGTGCAAATACTGTAAGTAATGTGAAATCAGACGATATATACCCCGGGAGGCGTGAATTTTTTTAAGCTAGTTGAAATTTGAACAATGTAAATCGGAAATATTATGTGGGAGTTGTTACGCGGCAAAAAAGTGTGGAGAATAAAAATCACAATAACATGTGGGAATGCTTCAGCATTCCCACAACTGTTTATTCTAATAGTTTAGATCAAAAAGGGAATATTATGTACTAGTACTATTTCAGGATTGTTTTTGTCATAATTTTGATGCTCCAGAATGCTCCATCTCAAGAAAATAGAACATCATGTAAAGAACAACAAACATGTAACTCTGTATTGAAAAAGTACAATTTGTAAAGGCAGAATTTTCCATACACCTGTATTGGATCATGTGTACCTAATATTAGGGCCACTAATTGTAAGTTGTGTTATATAGTAATGTATACCTGTTGTGCTTGTAGGTAACATCAGATCAGATTGTGGAGCGACTGGAAGAGTTGGATAATGCTCCTGCTCTGGCTGTGCTACCCATTTACTCCCAGCTGCCCTCTGACCTGCAGGCCAAAATTTTCCAGAAGGTTTTGTTTTCATTTTTTTCTCATGTCTTGATGCATTGGAGACTAGTGATTAAACATGGTCCCCACCATTATTTTTTTTCAATCTCTCAGGCCCCAGATGGTGTTCGGAAATGTATCGTTGCTACAAACATAGCAGAGACATCCCTCACTGTGGATGGTATCATGTTTGTTGTGGATGCTGGATACTGCAAACTTAAGGTATAACTATATTTCAAAGCAGTATTCCTATGATGTAATAACTCTTGTTTTATGCATCTATGAGCAGGTGTTCAATCCTCGCATTGGAATGGATGCTCTGCAAGTATATCCCATCAGCCAGGCAAATGCGAATCAGCGTGCGGGTAGAGCTGGTCGTACAGGACCAGGGCAGTGTTACAGGTATTGTATTCCCCCCCTACTGAAAAGTTGTGATTAGGATTTGTTAATAATATATTCAACCATGTCTTTGCACCCAGGCTCTACACTCAGAGTGCTTATAAGAATGAGATGCTGACCACCACCATACCAGAGATTCAGAGGACCAACCTGGCCAATGTGGTTCTGTTGCTGAAGTCGCTGGGTGTTCAGGATTTACTCCTTTTCCACTTTATGGACCCGCCGCCCGAAGACAACATGCTCAACTCCATGTACCAGCTTTGGATCCTGGGAGCGCTCGACAACACTGGTGCGTGAAACGGGCTGTGGGGTTGGTGTTGCCTAGGTTAATGTTCTTAATTGAAAAAAGGTGACGAAAGAGAGTTAGTGGCATCTAGTGGTGACTTTCCAGATTACCTCCAACAAATGTGTTCCTCAAATTTTTCCAATTTGTGTCCTGTCCATCCTTTTTTTTTTGTATCCTGAATTTTTATTTTTATTATTATTATTTTTTTATTTTTATTTTTTGTATCCTGAAATTTTAACGATGTCTTGGTTTACAGTTTTAGATGTTTTAGAGTGACCAGTGACCTGCACATGCCTCACACTGGGCTAAATGTCCTCAATTTTCAGAACAAAATGAGGTGCTGTAACTGTACTATTCATTTTGTCATGCCTTTCTGGATGAGCTATTAATTTCCTGGTAACCGATCCAATGTTTGATTCAACCGGTCGGGCCTCACTTCTGTTTCATCCTCAGCCGCATTCCAAGGATTTAGGGATTTGGGGATAAGGAGGGACTTTTGATGATTCCCTGTATGGTGTGTTAACAGCAGATTATCTCTGATTAAGTTTTACCTGCCCTAAACTGGCTGCTCTGCTTCTCCCTCAGTGTAAGCTTCTTAGACTGTCGTCTAATCATTCAAATCAGAGCTGGCAAAGTTTTTTGATCTTGTACACTGACAGAAAAATAAGTGTCTTTATGCTGGCTTCTCCTCATGCTAGCAGGCATTTGATGGAAAAGAAGCTTATAAGTCATCTTCTTATACATGCTCACATGTCATACACTTAATTATTCTTTATGTATGACATAATAACTTGTGCTTTCAGGTTCTTTGACCCCGACAGGCCGAATGATGGTGGAGTTTCCCCTCGATCCGGCGCTGTCCAAGATGCTAATTGTGTCGTGCGACATGGGCTGCAGTGCCGACATCCTCATCATCGTTTCCATGCTGTCTGTGCCGGCCATCTTTTACAGACCGAAGGTTTGACGTTTGATGCTGTTGCACAAATCGATATTATTGCTCTGTCCTCTCGTCATCTTCTATTTTTACTCATTATTCACCATATATGCACTGAAAATAAATTAAGTAGCAATGATGTCATGGCCTCAAAGCATTTAATGAATTGCGCTGATGTCATCATACTTCCAAACAACTAGGATGCATATTTGTTAGTGACATTCATCCAGAATTTCATCTTTTATAATAATTGTATTGTTTTGAATTACATTAATTGGATGGGTTTTTTTATTCATCTAAAGCAATTTAACCAAATACAGGAGACTCCTTAATAATATATGAATTGTTGCATATGCATTTGTTTGTGTATCTGCAGGGCCGTGAGGAGGAGAGCGACCAGGTCAGGGAGAAGTTCTCCGTGCCGGAGAGTGACCACCTGACCTACCTTAACGTCTACACGCAGTGGAAAAACAACAATTACTCCAGCATCTGGTGCAACGATCACTTCATTCACACCAAGGCCATGCGCAAGGTGAATGGGGGCACACTGACCTCACATGCTAATATGATGTGCGGAAGTTTCATCATTTACTACTTCCTCAAAAAGAGCTGCCATTATAGCCTCTAACTTTAAGGCTAGATGAACATGTCAGTTGTTTAAAAATTAATGTTTTGTATAAGGTTGACGGAACAATTCTATGAAGTATGCTAAAGTGAATTATATCATGTGGTGTGCCAGGTGCGTGAGGTGCGCTCTCAGTTAAAAGACATCATGGTGCAGCAGAGGATGAACTTAATGTCGTGTGGTTCAGACTGGGACATCATCAGGAAGTGCATCTGTGCCGCTTACTTCCACCAGGCTGCCAAGCTCAAGGTATTGCTCTTGTTTTCTCCAGAGGTAATGTATCACATGTATGTAGTAGTGGCATGTTTACAGCCACATAATGATGGTGATAAAACATTTAATGAAAAGCTTTAAGGTCTGAGGGAGTTGAAAACTTTGCACATTCTTAATCTAAGGCAGGGGTGTCAAACTCATGTTAGCTCACGGGCCGCATGGAGGAAAATATATTACCAAGTGGGCCGCATTGGTAAAATAACGGTAGATAACTTAAAAAACGATTGCCGCCAATTATACGCAGATTTTTGCTATTTGTGTGCCAGGCCTAAATTACGGAGCTCAACTGTCATCATATTGTTCCAAGAAATAACACAAATGCGAATGGCACGTGGCTAGACTTGCGCCTGTATGAGTTCCGGACGTGTTAAATCTACCTGCTTTGCATATATTATATATACATACATATTATTCCCGGAATGCATTGTGTGGCAAGTTAATGACATTATAAGGACGTTAATCCTTGTCATATCTCCAAGTATTTGTGTAATTTGTGTAATATTTAACACATTTATGTCGGTCTATGATTTAAACTAATAATAATAATAATAATAATAATAATAATAATAATAATAATAATAATAATTAAACAAACCATAACTTTAAGTTGTGTGTAAAATAATGACATCCAGGACCATTCCCCCGTACAAGTTGCATTGCTCATCTGAGGACTGCTTGTGAACGTACAAATTTATTATGTTTTGAATGTGGACGGCTGATTAATTAGTCCGACTTAAAATTTTATTTCATTTTTTTCCTTTACAAAATCATCTCGTGGGCCTGATCCGGCCCGCGGGCCTCATGTTTGACACCACTGATCTAAGGCATGTTTGTTCCCAGGGCATTGGTGAATATGTGAACGTGAGGACAGGCATGCCGTGTCACCTTCACCCAACCAGCTCTCTGTTTGGTATGGGATACACTCCCGACTACATCATCTACCATGAGCTTGTCATGACTACCAAGGTGAAACCGCAGAACAACGCAACAATCACTGGCATGGATGAAAAGCCTTTCTCATTGCTGCTGTTTTTTTTTTTGTTTTTTTTTGTTTTGTCTTGTAGGAGTACATGCAGTGCGTAACTGCAGTGGATGGCGAGTGGCTGGCAGAGCTGGGGCCCATGTTTTATAGCATCAAACACGCTGGGAGAAGCAGACAGGTAAGGTTTTGTAACTGGCTCTGATTTGTCAATCATATGTTAGCGCTAGCCACGTTCACGTTCATACATCGTGTAAGTTGCTTGGAAAATCTTTATAAAAAAAAAAAACCCTCAAATTATATTTACTTATTTATTATACCTATATTAATTATATATTTTTTAAGGGTGTCAGGTGATTAAAATTTTTAATCAGAATTAATCGCATGACTTCAATAGCTAAATCATAATTAATCGCAAATTTTATCTGTTCTAAATATACATTAAAATGTACAATGTATTTTTTTAAGTTTTCATACTCTTAACATAAAAGTGGAAAAAGTTAAACTAATACAAATATGGCTGCATCTTTTAGTCATTGATACAGTAATTTCATAATACTTCATAAAATTGAAAAAGATCTACTGTACTTTAAAAACGAGTGTGATATTGATTTGTGTTATTTATCTGCCACTAGATGGTATAATTGCAATTGTAAGACGGTGACAGCTCAGTGCATTTTTATTTTCATTCATCTTTAACATGAAGTAACTTTTGAAATTCTGCACATTTTTAAAATTGTAAAATACAAATTGACTCCAGTCTCCACAAATATATGCATTATTATTGAATTTATTATTATTATCACTGCTAGATTTTGACATGTCTGCTGCATTGCGACTGGAATTCCCCCAGTATAGGCGTTCCAAGTAAGGGGCGGTCATTATTTTTAATCGCACGTTAAAAAAATTAGTGGTGTTAAAGGAAAATGAATTCAAAATGAATGCACTAATTTTGACACCCCTAATTTATTTCTATATTTAATTATTTACTATATCCTCCTGACTACCAGGAAAAAAAAATATTGTCCAATCATGTTTATTTTGATATTCCTCAATCTTTGTGAAGTAACTGGAGTACTACAAAAGAAGTTTTTGAAAAACAAAAAAGTTTTAATTTTTAAGCTGTGATATGTCCACTACAGAGGACATTTTTTTAAACTTAAATGCTAGGCTCAAATACAGTTAAAATTATTCAAACAATACTTTAATGTGTTCTTAAGAGTCTTGTAGAAAACATACAACATTTAAAGCCTAAATGTGTTCAATAAAAAGTGTTATACACTTACTTTTCCTCTTCCTTAAAAAGTGCTTGCACTGATGGAAGCCATTTTCTTTTATGATGCAAACAAAAGTAGCAAAGCCCCACCCCTACACATTTAGTATTGGAAAGCTCCGAATGTCCTCTATAGAGCACAAAAGGAATTAATTCAATCGTATGCACTGGGTGGGAGATATTCAGGTTTAAAAAGGTCCACTACAGAGGACAATTTTGAATTGCTGGTAGTCAGGAGGTTACTGAGCATCTTTTTATCCCCTCCGATCAATGCTCCCAATTGTTCCTCTTATGTCATGCATCGCCTTCAGGAAAACCGTCGGCGTGCCAAGGAGGAAATCAACAACATGGAGGAGGAGATGGTGTTGGCGGAGGAGCAACTCCGAAGCCGTCGCGAGGAGAATGAGAGGAAGAACGCCGGCAACGTCAAGTAAGTGGCCGACGCTTCCTCCTCAACAGTGGTTTCGCATGCCCCCCCTCGCACCCTCCCCACAACTCACCTCTCCATTCTTTATGCAGCGCACAGTAAGAAGCGTTTCATTTAGTTACCTCGCCGCCAGGCCATATCGCCGCCCCTCCCTCTTCTCCAACTCTCTCACTTTTCATGATGAGCTTTTCTCACCTCTCGTCCCCCCAGACGAGACAAAAAGAAATAATATTGACTCCTGGCTGACCCCCATTACTGCAGCAATTTAAATTGGGCTGCAGCACAGCGCAGAAAGCGGGGGAACCTTCATTTTCAAATTAGACCCCAAAATTAATTTCACACTCATTCCCGAGCTTTACAGAGAGAAATACGCTTTTAAAGACAGATTTAAAAACTAACTTTATTGTTAATTAATACGCCGGTTTATCTACATTTGTGTGAGCACGTGGGTGTGAAATCTGTGGAAAATAATCACACTGGCGGAAAAGGATTAGAATGAGACTTAGGCAGCAAGTGGGATGTGTGATAATGGCTGTGGTCTCGGCAGCCTTCATTGTGACCACCTCCTAATTCTTTGTACGCTTTCACCATCCGACTGCTGTTGCCCAGCACACTTCACATCAACTGGCTGAGTAACACACTGTTTTTGTTTTGGGTGTTCATGCCCACTAACAGAGGAAGTGGCCATATTTATCACCACTTGAGTTGAGTTCCTTAATCTGCTTTCCTAACATTCATTGAGCCAAGGCACTTTTTTTTTCTTTCTTTTTTAATACAATAAAAATCCCACTGCACACCATCAAGCAAAATTCAATATATTGAGGGTTTCCGTGGGTCATTAAAAAGCATTGAAAGACATTTAATGGATTTGGCTAAAATGAAGGCCTTAAATGGCATTAAAAAGCAAACATTACATTCAAAGTACTGGTAAATAGAGTTGATGTTCATGCTTTATTTTACATACAACTTATGCAATGGAGTCACTATATAATGCAATTTAGCAATAATAATTGTGATTAAAAAACAACAACAAAAAAAACGAAAAAAAACATGTATTTGTGGGGTCTGGTGACTAGTTGTAATTTACAATGAACAAAATGGTTGGGAGTTGCTTAATGTTACAAATACCAATACTGAATTTGAAAATAAAAATGTACTGTTCTTGTCACCAATGTCCAACATGAAACACTAATGCCACCTAGTGGCAGGAAATTATCTCAACACAAATAAATCTATTGACTCAATGTTTCATACTGCTTTTAACCGTTTGTCTTTTTAACTTTAAATAACTATTGTGAATTACTTACTATAGAATTGCTGTATCGATGAATTAAAATATACTATATTTGTATTTGGTAAACATATTTGTCCACTTATGTCAATTAAGAGTATGAAAAACTTGGAAAAATATGTTATTGCTAAAGTACATTTACAACAGATATAAAATGTGCGATTAATTTCCAATTAATTGCAAGCTAACTATGGAAAAAAATTGTAATCGACGTACAACCTTAATATATAAACAGCATATGCATATATGTGTGTGCATGTGTATATGAGTTGGCACCATCTGGTGGTCTCATAGTGCCAAGCAACTATGTTGAACTTTGGGGAAGAGTATTATTTAGAGAGGCCATAGCTGTGACTGATAGGGAAAAAGTGCTTTGCTGCTATCTTGTGGCATTTTTGGGGAATTACAACACTTTTTGGAATGTAGTCTATACATTTAAAGTATTTAGCCATGTAGTTGCACAATACTGAAATTGCGGGGGCAATCAATTTCAATGACATGCACTTTGGTAACAAATGTTTTTGTTCTCCTTATGGCTTTTGTCCTGTGCAATTCTATTAAAGTCTCATGAGAAGAGGCTCGTGTGTGAGCTTGTCAAGCGTCTGTGATTAAAGAAGATGGATGACGCTCTCAGAGTGAGGCTTCATCCACTCCTTCTTTCACCCTCATCGCTCCCTGATGGCATCATGCGATCATGTATCTTTCGCGGGCCAGTCTTGCAGTCATCTTCGCACCTCTTCCTCTTCTCGCTCATTGGTCGAGGCGCAAATACATAACTTCTGTCTTTCCTCCGCTTTAGGTCGGTGAGAATATGCACGCCGGGGAGACGAGAAGAGGCCCCCATGACACCCCGACGCACCCCTTCCCGATTTGGATTGTGAAGCATCTACTGGGAGGGGCCATATACGGCGTGGGCACACCGCAGCCATTTGTAGAAGCACCTGCAGTTCATGTATAGGCCACTAGGGAGAGAACTTGTATAAGGCAAGGTCCCCTTTCTTTCTTTCTTTTTCTTTTTTTTTTTTTTTTTAAAGAAAAGCTTCTTCAGTGAAAAATCCAGGATGGCTACAGTATGAGCTTACTGTATATTGACTAAAATAATTGTAAAAAGACAAAAAATAACATGTCCTTGTGGGCATTAGGGAGCCACATCCATTTAAATGTCTATTTGTCAGATGGTCTGATGATCGAGATTCTAGTCCTTGTTTTGACCACATCTTGTGTTGTCATAAAGAGCTCCTCCACATACTCAAGTATGATTCACATTGTACTTGTGGTCGCACTTGTATTGTCATGCAATGTGAAATAGCTTTGCAACACCTCCACATGAGATTAAGCGTCAACAATGTTATTTTCACACTCAAAAGTTGTTTTCCACATTATTTTTGTATGTTGTTGGTAATGTGACACGCAAACTCAATTTGTAGTGCTCCAGATGGCCTTTTGTAATCACGTCCCAGTGAAGGTCTTTTCTTCCTCTTTTTTTTTTTTTTTTTAATTGTTCTTTTTAACATGGACATTAACAGATGGATTTTCCATCGTTGATCGTTAAAGTGAAACAATAAATGTCGCTATTTTTTATAATCCAAGGTGGTTTGAGTTATCATAAGCGTCTGGTGTCTACATCAGGGAGGAGCCATTACACACCAATGACAATTTAAGTCTGAATGTGTTTTTGAAATGTGAGAGGAAGCCCACACAAGCACAGGGAGAACATACAAGATCAACATTTCTGATTCAAGGCCTTTTCACACTTCACTTGCTTTTTTTGGTGTTCACTACAGGCTGGGTGAAGGGACGGTGCTGCTATGCAAGATGGTCCATATTTGGAAGTGGTTGCATAAATGCATAAATGGTTTTACTTGTGGTTGGTATATTGCTGCTAGCATTCGGAAATCACTCCGCCAAATCCTGTCATAATTTGATGCATTGTCCGACAACACACGTTGTCATCATTGTGTTAGATTTGTGCCAGAATCGTGAGCACGAGATGTGAAATTTTGAGCAAAAAATTGTCTTGCATACAAGAATGTGTATTGTATGCACGCTTTTTTTTTTTCATTTTTTCTTTTTTTTTAAAAGCCGGACTCAAATTATTTTGCGTACAAGACAAGTTTGTCATTTTTTGTTTTCCCCCCCACGTACTCACTCAAAACGGTGCTCCTACCTTCTCACTCACGCTCAACTTTGCATCCCCCTTACAATCATTCAACATTGCATTCGTTACAATGTGTGTCAAAGTCAACCAATCCGGAGTTGGACAGAGTAAAATGTATTATCATGACAGTTGGACATTAGGGATGTAACCATAATGCAGTATCGTGATGTCGCGATATGAAAACTCCCACAATATCGTCGTCGTCATGTCACAATGTTAAAAGCAGCACATCTGTTGAGAAAGTCAGGTTGATTTTCATTTGTGCAGTTCCAGCACCCCCTGGTGGCTAGTTTTTTAGTGCAGTTTAATTTTGACCAGACCTGTTTTGGCCCTTCTATGTTTAAAATCCACAGTAATGGTCAGATGAAGGGGAGCATAATTTGCTTGTGAACAGAGTCAATATATGTAGGAACTCAATGTATATTTGCATTAACAACTATTAAGTGTTATTAGAGATTGTAGGTTGTTTCTATGCATTGCTGTTTGTACAAAAGCAGTTTTATGAGCTCATTTTTGTTTTACAATATTGTGACCTTTTTTTTTCTATATCACCAACCTCCCCACAATATCGTGATAATTAACATATTGTGACCTTCATATCGTGATATTGTATTGTGATGTTTGGATATCGTTTCATCCCTAATGCCATTTTAGTACAGTGGAATAGTGCCCGGGTCAGCCCATACTGGAAATTTGAGTGAAATTAATGAAAAAAAGACACATACAAATCACGAAAATACTGTACATTGAGAGAAAATAAATAAATAAATGTAACCCCCCCCAAATTCTTCAGAAAACGCTGATAAACATTTTATGTGTTTTCCCAAAAAAACGGGGGATCATCTACAAAAAAATCTGAAGAAAAATATTAGGAAAAACGTATATGCTTGGGTCAGGGTGCTTAACTACAAGTATTGGGTGGCACTGCAGATGGACGTGCCCTCTTGGAATTTTTATTTTTTTCAAAACATCTAAAATGGGTGTGCCTCAGTTATATGGAGATTTCTGCAATTTGCATGTTGGCTTGGTCCGTATACCCCACGAATACCAGGGGCCTACTGTACCAACTTGAACGATGCAGTGTTGGCAACTCAAGCAAGATGGTTTGCTTATTTATTTATTTATTTATTTGTATTTATTTTGGAGATGCAAGGATGTCAATATTTGTGAATTAATTGAATGATAACTAACAATTAGGGCTTTTTATTTTCCATATATATATATATATATATATATATATATATATAGTGTAGGACAACAGCTGCAATGGTCACTATAAAGTGGAATGGTTACTCCAGTTGTTCTCACGTGATGACGACGTGAAGGTGAGTGAGTGAAGCAGATCCGAGAGAACCAAAAAGCCTCAGTCCGTCACCCCCCCCGCCAAGATGCCACACATCTACATGAGTGATGTTTGCCTTTGAAGCCCCTCAGCTGCAAAAGACGCTGATGCGCTTTAGATGAAGCGCTGTAGTGCTTGCCTCTATGTGGGTGGTGGATCATGTGTGGGCCTCTATGTAAATCGTCAGGTCAAAAGACTGTTGAGCAAAAAGTTTGCGTGATGCTGTGTGGCGCACTGACATGTCTTGATGTCTCGCAACTGATACCTCTTAACTAGCAAGGCAAAAAAAAGAAAAAAATGCTGATGCGTTTGCCAATCCTCATTCCTTCAAGTTGTCTTTCTCCCGGCAGCTCTTCCTTGTTGTCCCCTGATTGACTGTCTCTCGCTTGCGCTCATGCAAATAAGCACGATTATGAGGGGCCGCCTCCTCCCATTCTCCCACTGGACTCGATTGAGAATGGCAGGCGAAAGCGAGGATAAAATGGACTGCGCCAACTGTAATGAGCCAATCGCGAGCTTACGGGCTGACATTTGGAAATAGTCGGTGTGAATGACATCGTCAGCAGTCACCTTTTCCCAAAGCTCTCCGCAAGGAGTCTCCTGTAATGATGGAGGGAATTAAGATGGCCTGTGGGGGCGACTGGGATAGAAAGCCGGATTAGGGCGGAAGGCCACACCTCTTCAATTGGTCCGTCTGTCACACCTCCAATCAAGATGGCGCACAACATGATTAGAGGAAGGATTAGGAACATGCACGTGCACACACTTCTTGTCCAAATATGGCCAATTTGGTATTTTTACAATTAAATACTATTGGTCAGTTTCATGGTTATAATAGTTTAAAATGTTTCTTTATACTGGATTATAAAAAAAATGGTTATTTTTAGTTTTGCTTTTATTAGCTTTATTATTAGTTTTAGTTTTTTATATAGGGTATTTTTCAAGGGTGCAAAAACAATTTAAAAAAAAAAACACCACAATAAGTACTGTATAGAAAACCTCAGCAAGAAATACTTCTGAAAGATGTGTTTACTAACAGATCAACAAGTATCCACAAAACAAATATAGGCAGCCTTCTGTATAACATTCCACAGAATTTGAAATGCAACAAGAGCCTTGCATAATAATGGTAAGAATATTACAAAGTATACACATCACAGCATACAGTGAATGGATGAATGAAAGAACTCTATTTCAAACGTTGAAATATTAACACAAGAACAACTAAGCAGACCAAATAAAAATAAAATTGTTAAAATTAAAGAAGCAATTTTAATGTGGTTACACCTTTTAAAAACCTTGAGCAGTCCGACAAGTATTGTTACACTCTGACGCTTCCTCACTCTGCGCTTCCTCACTCTGCAGGAGCCGCGTAGCATTATGTCACCTCAAGGTAGTTTAGATTTTTTTTTTTTTTTTTTTTAATACGACATTAATGAGATGCATTAATACATACTTCCATACAGAAAGGAGCGCATATTCATTTACGGTTATTGCACATTTGCTTTTATCAATCAATCAATCAACTTTATTTATATAGCACCTTTCATACATTTAAAATGCAACTCAAAGTGCTGGACATCCATAATACAATAAAATAAAAGAAAGAAAAAGCCCCCCCATCCCCATGATCGTACCCACAGACACACCCAAAACCCAACAAACACATGAAAACCACAACATGGCGGGGCACAGAAGTACCCTGTAAGGAAAGGCACCCAGGAGGAGTTCATCCACAGTGAGATGGATGAAGACCAAGCATCCCTCTCACTGTGGAGGCTCCCCCATGAGAAAACACTGGAGCTAAAAATTTAATAACTACCAAATAAAAAGATTTAAACACTAAAAGAAAACAGTTAAACACGATAGAAAAAATAAATAAATAAAAAACAAAGCTACAAGACAATATAGATTACAATAGTTAAATAAATAAAAGGGGATAAAAAATAAAATTATAAGTAATAATAAAAAAATAAATAATAATGATAATAATAATAATAATAAACATACATAAATTAAATTAAATTAAAAAAGATCAATCAAATGCCAAAACTAAAAAAATAAGTCTTAAGCCTCCTCTTAAAAACATCAATATTCTCTGCAGACCTGATGCTCTCCGGCAGGCCATTCCATAGGTGAGGACCATAGTGGCTAAAGGCAGCTTCACCATGTGTCTTGGTCCTCACCTTTGGAATAGTTAAAAGGCCACTGCCAGAAGACCTCAGAAGCCGCGAGGGGTAATAGGGTAAAAGCAAATCAGATAAATAAGATGGGCCGAGACCGTTAAGACATTTAAAAACTAACAAAAGCACCTTAAAATCAATCTTGAAACGCACGGGGAGCCAATGCAGCGATTTTAAAACTGGTGTAATGAAGTACTAAACACTTTTTGTCTGCTGTCAATGACAGCATAATAAATTAATGAATTAAATTATCAATTAAATATCATTTTGGGGTGGTGTTAAAAAAATATATAATGCTAACTCCAGCAAGATGTTTTTTTTTTTTTTTTTTTAGATTTCCTGAGAAGTAGTGATTTTGGAGATATGAGGATTTTTGCCCAACAGTCGCGAAATGTAATACCCGCAAGAGAACAAGTGAGACTGTTGAGACAACATCAAGGCATCAAGAGCTGTTTTAATTAACTACTGCAGTGCGGAGAAGGAGACTTTTTTTTTTTTTTTTTTTCTTGTCTTGTCGCTCCTGCATGGGTTTTGTTGCCCGTAAATGAAGAGCCTTCTGGGACGCAATTACAATCCAAGGCTGCATTAGGTGCACAGCAGGCCCGATGGAAACTTCAGCCCCCTGTCACCCAGCAGGAGACGGCCTTCACTTGATTGAATTTTCAAAGGTACATAACCCCCTCCTCCCACCCCCAAAAAACATCCCACCCTCTAGTGTTGAGGCCCACATGTGGTTTATAACTGAAACTGAAACAAGGCAGTGATGTGCTGCTTTTGTTTGCACAATGTTTAAAGAAGGTAAGGTGTAGGCAAACTATGGCGTATTTGTGCACGTTTCCATAATCACCAATCCTGTTGTATTCGTTGAAATAAAATAGCCATTTTTTGATCTGGTTAATTAAAATGTATTTGTTGAGGCAATATCAGATATCAGAAGAAGTCTTTGAGACTTCCCAATATTACCAAAAAGCATTTTTCCATTGAAGTTCTATTATTGGATCTTAAATTGTTAGGAATGCATATTGGTCGAGCTACCACATAAGAAAAAGACAAGCTACTGTACATATAAACATCAAAATATGTGCACTTGCTGACAGGGTGGACATTTGAGGCGAATGCTAGCATTTAATGTGCACATGGTGGAACTTCACTTAGCGACGTGATTTGCAAGCAAGCTGACTGTGGACAGTTTAACAAAAATATGTCTAATATTTGAAAGTTTTATATCAATTGACATTTTACTATGACAGAGTGGAAATGTTAAGCTTGACAACACAGCTACACACGACATGACGAATATTACTCACACATACAAAAGGTGCAAATATTTATTTTGCAACGGTCTTCTGTTTCAGCATCAATTGAAGGAAGAAAAAATTCCAGAAACATCAGAAAGTTTATTGAAGGGGGAGTTACACCACCATGACAGGGTGGACAGCAATTTCAGGTACACTTGAATGATTATGAAAATAGAATATACATTGTCAAAATGACTCACTTTATCAAATAACTTGTGGAAAATGAAACCATGCAATGTAATTAGTAGAGCAGTGTGTGGCACACCTGACAAAATAAAATCGCGTTACGTACTTCCAGTGATCAAAAAAATGTAATGAAACCCCCCCCCCAAAAAACGAGAATAAGAATTATTTTACAGGCACGTATTAATTTTTTTGTGTGCTTTGAAAGATCATAAAACTAGTGGTGATTTAAGATTTTTACACAGAACTTGATCAACACGGCACGTTGCATGAATGCTTCATACAACCGCTTTGCAATTTTGAGGTTGGATCAGGGGTTCAAATCTGAGGTCCGTTCTTCCTGTGTGGAATTTGCATTGTTGCGCCACACGCGTAGATTTTCTCCAGGTACTACTCAGGTTTCTTTTCACATTCCGAAGACATACATGTTAGGTTGATGGAACACTAAATGACACTTTGGTGTGAATGCGTGTGAACGCTTGTTTTGTCTGTATGTTCATTGCACTTGGCTGGCCCGTGTGAACATACGTGGTATAAAAGACAGGCAAATAAACTTCATCAACATGCTTCATTTTATTTCTCTGAGAAAAAAAACAACCAGTGCCATCTTTAACTATTCAAACTCTATGAAGCACTTTTCCATCCATCACTTTTCGCAATTCAACTTTCAAGCGCTCATAGGAAACCTTATGTGAACTCGCAGGCCACTTACAGTATGTCATTATGTAGATATATGAAGTTGCATAACAATGAGCGCCTTTCAAAGTGAGCGCTTGCCAAACAAGGATACACATTACTAAGGCAACAATGTTTAAAACATGCTGAAATGTATCTTGAATGGTATCTTATGCCAAAAAGGGAATTTTATTTAAAATGTAGACTAGCAAGCCCTATTCAATATGCCACTGATGTACATTGTTTATGTCAGTAGTTGTCAAACTTTTTAGACCAAATACCACCTAAAAATACTTTGATCTTCAAGTACCACCATCACAAGTGATAATAAAATACAGTAATGTAATAGGCCTGGGTGTTCATAAAAATGTTTTATTCTTAAAAAATATATTTACTGTTATTGATGTCACTGTCAAATTATGTACATATTTTACCCCATTGAGGATACATAAGGTTAATGGGGATATTGATTGATTGATTTTTTTTTCTTTTTTTTTCTTTTTTTTTTTTTACCTTACTGTTGTATTATTTTTGCCAGTTTGCCTTGTTGTTGCTAGACAAGAAGAAGAAGAAGATAATACCGGTATTTTTGTATGTGCGTAGTTTTTTTCTTGATTTTTTTTTTCTTGATTTAAAAAAAGAGAGATGATTGCTTGGATTTATGTAAATGCATAAATAGATATTTGCAAAATAAAAAATAAAAATAAAACAACAATAGGATATTGACATTACTAACAAAATAGTGTATATTAAATAATCACAAAAATGTTTTTAAAATAGTTATAATATAATATAATATAGTTAATATATAATATAATATAGTGCTGTCAAACGATTAAAATTTTTAATCTGATTAATCACACTTTTAAATTTTGATTAATCACGATTAATCAGCTAAATTACTCGCGTATTGCGTAATATAAAATAAATACAAAATACCATAATATTTTGACATTAACGCATTTTTATTACATGAATGTCATTTGCAAACATTGATTAAATGCATGTACACAATTGCATGCATGCGTGTATTGCTCAAAATGTAACAGCATCATATCAATCGGCTGCAATTCAGAAATTATTAATTAATTAAACGCAAATGACTTTTGTTTTATCTAAAGTCCCGTCGGGGTGTTTTTGAAAGCGAAATTTACCACCGAGCACACCAACTGGAGTCACCCCGCTCATTTTGGAACAACAGGCGTAGGAAATGCTGTGCATTGACCTAATCACTGACCTGCGCAGCCTTCAATGGAACCATCCGCGGTTACGATCAAGGCTCAAGTGCGGTCCAAAAAAATAGTGTGATTAATCTGCGTTAATATGTGATTAATGTAACTTTTTTCTGTGATTAATTAATCTATTAACGCTTTAACTTTGACAGCCCTATTAATAATGTAATGAAGTGGACTTAGGCAGTGATGCTTTTGCGTACCACGAGAGGGAGCTCAAGAACCACTAGTGGTCCGAGTGCAGCACTTTAAGAATCACTGGTTTTATGTTCTAATGTAAACAGATCAAGTTCATCAATGGTTGTAGCAATGAGAGACAGACCCCCATTACATAATTGGTCCTTGAGTGTGTTTGATTATTAGCTTGAGTTGACATAGTGACAGAATGTCAGTCATGTCCCACCCATGTCAAAGAGTCAGTTGGCTCATGTGGTGAGATGTTGAAGTACTCATTTCAAAATTTTAATTGTTGCTGTTTTTGGTCACAACACACATTAAACAACACATTTCCAAATTCAATCATTATACCCTTTATATGTTAAGTAATTTAAAATGTGGTATTATAGCTAGTTGTCTTTGAGTGTCACACTCCTGTTGTTCATTGCTTGGGGATATTGGACATATTATCAACAATTATTGGTATTCTTTAGTTTCCCGTGACATCTTAAGCGTAGCACATCGACTGCTATGTTAGCAGTATTGCTGCTTATTGATTTAGCCAGGGTGCAAACCAATAATGTCCTCTTTGAGAAGGATTGCAATTAATCCCTCCATGTTAATAGTGAACAAATGGGATGTCTGATAAACTGCACGTTGAACCGTATTGTACCTTTGAGGCTCCGGTACCCAGTAGTATCTTCTCCCAATGGCCTGTCATGGATACTGGGATAGATCATGAGATGGAGGGAAAGACATGGTTGAACTCTCACAGCGTACTTCATTTCAGTCAAGCAATGCCTTTGAGAACATAGTGTAAGCGTTGCCTAAGAGAATTAAAGCTGAAGTGTATTCAACAACCAAGAAGAGTCCAATTGCCTCAATTCAGCTGATATATTTTATGTTTTTCATCACTCTCAACTTTCCTGACATTTGCATCAGGTTGTTGAACGCCACAAACGATAGCCATCCAATGCGCCTCTGTCAAAGTAAGAATGTACGAGTATTGCGGCATCCCATAATGTTTTCTTTTCCTGGTCCATTGTCTCATCCCTAACCAACGCTTGTGTACAGTGAGCTATCACGCTTAGTCTCCCTCCCTGCGGACTCCATGCTTACTAACAGCTCATCCACCATTGCTTAGGGGTCTTATTTTGTTCTCGAAGATATACTTTATACTGTCAAACTCAGACATCCCATGTGATTGAAGGCCGATGGGCATGGAACTCTCCGAGCTGCCCTCACAACCGCCTGCTTTCACTCAGCCAAATTCTAGTGGGTGGAGTGGAAGAACAAAGGCAAACTTGTTAAGCTTTAGACGCCTTTATTATTCTTTTATTTGGCTGCGATCCTCGTGTTCATTAAGAGTTTTTGGCTGCGTTGGCTCGTCAGGGTTTGTGGCTCGAGGAGTTTCATCAACTGTGCCTCTTGTTTGGAGCAACTCAACAAAGGATAACTTGATGAGAGGAAAAAAAAGCTACATTAAATGTTGATTTTTACATTTATTATACATCCACACAATGAAGGAAGACAAGCACTGAAGTGATTAAGGACAGAAAACAACAATTATTTTTTTGGTACAAAATAAGTAGACTCACCAGCTACAAAGTTAGGAGGCGATCCCACACAAGAGTTGTGTCATATTGACAGGTGTTATGTTGATACTTTTCCATGTTTGGGGTGGTTGGCAACAAAGAGTCTTCTTCTCTCTCATTTCCCTGTCAGGTAGCAGCCAAAGCACAAAATACTTCATTAAGAGAACACATACATTAAAACAAGAACTGTTATTCTGAGCTTTGAGACTCGGGTGCTAATGCATATTGTAAGTATTAACAGACAATTGTCTGGTTGTCAACTTCCACTTGGGAGAAAACTTTCGACAACATTTCTGAGCACGTCTATGGGAATTTTGGTCTAATTATCTATGAAAATGTTTTAGGTCACTGATACTGGATGGTGGAGTTTGCATGTTTTCCCCGTGCCTGTATGGGTCTTCTCCGGGCACTCGGGTCTCCTCCCACGTTCCAAAGACATGCATGGAAGGTTAATTGGGCGCTCCGAATTGTCCGCAGGTGTGCTTGTGAGCGTGAATGGTTGTTCGTCTCTGTGTGCCCTGCGATTGGCTGGCAACCAGTTCAGGGTGTACCCCGCCTACTGCCCAAAGCCAACTGAGATAGGCTCCAGCACCCCTCGTGACCCTTGTGATGAATAAGCGGTCAAGAAAATGGATGGATGGATGGATGATGGATGGATGGATGGATGGATGGATGATACTGAATGGGGTTGAGGTCACGGGATTCCCCACCAAACTCACCCATAATGCTTTTAAAAAATGACTGATTAATTGAGGTCTAAAAATTGTTATTCAACACACCCGGCTGAAATAAATGGAAAAGCCAATAATATATCCCGGTCTTCCCAAACTAAACATATTTCAAATCAGCTTTCTCCAAAACAGCAAATATTTGTGTAAAGTGTATTTTCAATAAATCAAGAAAATACCACTTTATTGCACTGTATAAAAATAAACAGTAGACATAATTCAATGTAAAGAATTCAACCGTTTTTGTCAATGTAGAGGTCATTATGCTGCTGCTCCATCTGGTGTGTGTGTCTTGGCCACCTTATTTGATTTGATTTGATTTATTTGTTCATTTTTCCTTTCGGACAGCATTGTGACAAACAAACATTTCAACATACAATTTTAACATATGATAACCGAAAAGAAAAAGGGCTGGCAGGAAGAAGCAAAAAAGCTTATAAATTCCCGCCCCCATACTAATCTAGGACGCATAAAATCAAGAGTAATAGTTAAGGATCAGCAGAGATGATAAAATTTCACACAGTTCATCAAGTCCATGAAGTTGATTATCCAGTTGATTACATTCAGAAACTTTTGATTGAGGCAAATGGATTATAGAAAGTTCAATCAGTTCATCTTCACCAGTGATTTGATCGCAAGTAGTTCATGAGAGAAGATTCGTTCAAATTGATTGTTGATCACTTGTTGATTAGTACCATGTGGATTATCACAGTCCAGCAGCTTTAGATAACTGGGCATAGTGAAAACCATGTGTCCAACACCTCCGTCACTCAGATCCGTCTTCATCACGATTTTGACTCATCGTGACTTTTTTTCTCCAGCTCGAGCAACCTTGTGGCCATGTCTCTCCTCATTCTGTTCATGGCAAGGTTGAGTGCTGCAAGGTCGTTTTTCACCAGAGAAGTGTCATCACAGGCCTTAGTTGGGCCGGCTTGCACGCCAGTGATGGCTCTCAGGGTGGCCGCAGCCATTTCCTCTGCATTCTTCTGGCGATCAGACATTTTTCGTAGCGTACGAAACAGCCAGTAGAATCCAATCCCAAGCAGCATCAGCATAACCACCAGCACAGCCAGCAGGTACAAATCTTCGACATCCTCCAAATCCAGAATTTTCAGACACAATGGTCTCCACGTAGCCCAGGAATCTTCAGCATATCCAGACATGTGAGTTCCACTTGGACATGAACGCTGAGTAGGTCCAGGTCTCATCGTAGAAAAGATTTTGTCAAACGCACTTAGAGACCAGCTAATTAGATCCATACTGGTTTGTCGAAAGTTTTTGGAGCAGAGTGTCCTTTTCTCAGCACTCAGCACAGATGCTGTTTTCAAATGATTCAAGATTAAATGTCCTGCACTTCAACAACATAGTCAGACGTGTTTACATTTCTGTGTTAAAGCTCCCTCCTTGTTAATAACACAAAAGTTATTGCTCTCCCACATACAAGTTAGACAAAAGACAGGTTAAACATTTTCTTCACTATAACTAGTTAATACAAATTCTTTATATTTTTTCTTAAATCCAGCTAGTGTCTGTGTTCCAGTTAGTCCACAATCTAATGAGTTCCATAATTTTACACCCATACAGGAGATCGAAAATGACTTTAGTGTAGTTCTAACACATCTCTGAACAAACACAAGTTTCTCTCTCAAATCATATTTCGATTCCTTCTCCTGAAAGCATGTTCGCAAATTATAAGGGAGACAGTGTCTAGCCGCCTTATACATTATTTGAATAGTTCTATAGTTTATTAGATCATATTAGATCATGACATCAGGAAGTCATTAAGGGTCATTCATCTTCATTATATAACACCTGGAAGTCATTAAAGGTCATTCATCTTCATTAAACGACATCCGGAAGTCATTAAAGGTCATTCATCTTCATTATATAACACCTGGAAGTCATTAAAGGTCATTCATCTTCATTAAACGACATCAGGAAGTCATTAAAGGTCATTAACCCTCATTAAATGACATCTGGAAGTCATTAAAGGTCATTAACCCTCATTATATGACATCTGGAAGTCATTAAAGGGTCATTAATCTTCATTAAATGACATCAGGAAGTCATTAAGGGTCATTAATCTTCATTAAATGACATCAGGAAGTCATTAAGGGTCATTAACCCTCATTATATGACATCTGGAAGTCATTAAATGGTCATTAAGCTTCATTAGGGAGGGGTCATGACCCATACATGACCCCCCTAATCTAATTAAGAATGTCATCCATCAAATTTTGACAGGAGCGGCCTTGTAATACTCTCTCTAGTATTTCCCCAAATTTCAGCACAATAAGTCAAATAAGGCAGGATCAATGCATTATAGATTATTTGGAGTGCCTTTTGACTCAATATTTTTTTAGTTCTGTAGAGGATGGATATACTTCTTGCCAGTTTTTTTTTTAACTGTGTTATGTGAGGAATCCATGTAAGCATCTCGTCAATAGTTATTCCCAACATATTGTGTTGGCTTACCCGTTCAATATTTACATTAGAAATTTGTATGCAGATATTTTCTTTAGTTCCTTTTTTTACCAAATAAAATAAACTTAGTCTTGTTAAGATTAATAGACAATTTGTTGGCATTAAGCCATTGTTGTAGTTTATGTAATTCCTCATTTATTATTTGCACTAGCTTCTGTATATCCTCACCTGTACAGAAAATATTTGTATCCTCAGCGAAGAGTCCCATCTTTAGCACAGTAGAAACTTTACATATATCATTTATATACAGTATAAACAATTTAGGGCCCAAAACCGAGCCCTGAGGTACACCACATAAAACTTCCATTTTATTAGAAGTACTCCCTCCAAATATCACATACTGATATCTTTTAGTTAGATAGCTTCGTATCCAATCTAATACAGTGCCCCTAATCCCCATTCTCTCTAATTTATTCAATAATATTTTGTGATTTACAGTGTCAAACGCTTTTTTTAGATCAAGAAATATTCCAATAGTATATAATTTTCGGTCAATAGCATCTGTGATTATTTCCATAGATTCAGTCAGGGCTTGGGCCGTAGAATGTTCTTTTCTAAAACCATATTGACTATCCTCTAACAATTTATGTTTGGTTATAAATTTATCAAGTCTATTATTAAAAAGTTTTTCTAAAATTTTTGACAACTGTGGCAAAATTGAGATAGGTCTATAGTTACCATAATCATGAACATCATCTTAGGTTAGTGTAATGCTTGATTTACGTGGGAAACAGTAATATAGTCATTTTTTCACAAAAGATAAGGGACATATGCCTCTGAGCATGGTTTGATTATCTTTCTATATGTTTTGCTCAATTGTTTGTGATCAAAATAGATTACATTTAGCGTTGTTTCCCAGTAGCCTATGTGTTAGCATTAGCATTAGACTAGCTAATTTACAGTAAAGGCTGGGTTGTTTGAAACACATGTATTCCTTTTTTTTTTTTGTAAACTTCAACGGCTGCATAAGTGTGACTAAAATGAAAGTAAACACTTTGCTCAATGCAATGAGGGAGAGAAGACAGCCAGTCAACTTGACCAAGGCTCATGTAACACTGTTAACCAAATTGCCAATCAGCCAAGTCTTGTTATCCTCTTTTCTGTGCCTCAGCACTCCCTTATTACACGACTGGAACAAAAGCTTTAATGGCTTTATTTGTGAAACAGGCCTCTAACTAGATGTCAAATCAGAACAGAATGCAAATTTGGTCTGCTAATTCGGACGGAGCCTCGGCTGTGTCCAAATCCCTCTTAAGCTTCTTGTTGAGCACGTCTGCCAGCTTTGTGTACACAATTGCCTCCTCAAATATTCACACTGCATCATTAATGTCGACCCCCTTTTGTGCTGCTCAATTCTACCAGAATAAACAGGATCACACGTGCAAAAGTTCTTCTGTATCGCAGATAATTAGCGCACGACACAATCTGAGCAATGATGTGCCCGGGTGAAATTAAAACTTTGCAAAGCACGAGTAAATGAAGGGATTTGAATGCCGGAGGGGAAACGCGCTTATCAAATAAAGCTCGAAAAAATGTGCAGTGAATGAAATGAGCCAATCATTTTTTTCTGCGAGATGGGAGCCCTGAGGAGAATAAATAAGCAATCGTCACGTCATGCAGGGAGAACAAATGAGCATGGTACACAATTAGGCAGGGTCACATTCTGCCAGAGCTGTGAGCGGAGGATGGGCTAATGAGCTGTCCCAGGGAGGGGGTGCGCGTGTGTGTGTGTGTGATGAATGCATACAAGAAGCCATGAAGGCACTAAAAAATGAAAAGATCCTTGATAGCCCTAAACATGATGCTTTAAAGGCCATGCCCAAAATGAATGCAGACTTTAAAACTGATTTTTTTTTTAAATGCACTTTTGGCTTTTTGTTCTTGAATTTCGAGGCACCAATGCAGTCACGTCTCCAGGATTCTCTTTGGCCAAACGGTGCTAGACAGACAGAAAATGTGTTAACTTGTGGACAGATTTTCTTTTCTTTTTTTTTAAATGCCGTTGCAAATGAACAAAGGTCTTTTGTAGGAGGTAGGAATATTTTGTATTATTAAGGGTCGCCTTCAGCACTCGTTTGATGCTGTAGAGGTCTTTACACAATGGTTAGTAACTGTTAATAATCTTAAAACGTAAATTAAGCTTTTTTCTTTCTTTTTAAAATGATGATAGTGTTATCATTTCTTATGGGAGTCTAGCAATTACAAAGTCACTGATTTTTAAAATTTTATTTTTTAAGTTACTCTTACGAAGGCTGAAGTGTCAGCCAGGTAAGAGAACTTCTCTTTACCTGAAAAATATTTTTATGAAGAGAAGAAATTGAAAGCTTTTCATTAAAGAAGACTCGAAGAAGGCAACAGCTCTAACGCTAATCTTATTTATTTATTTATTTATTTATTTATTTATTTAAACCTGTTATTCACTGAAAAACATGCCTAGTCAATGTTTTTGTGGTGAGGCCAAAGCAGTAAGAGTATTACTTTGATACCATCTTTGTGTTGTTACTTGTTAGATTTAATTTGTGTTTTCTTTTCCCTTCAAGATGCCCTGTTTTACTGGTGGTCTTTGAATGCACCTGAAATGAGAAGTCTGCGTGTACATCTCCCAATGCAGCTTCAAATAAAGTCTGCTTTACTGCTACAATTTTCTTGCATTATTTCCTGTCTAACATTGTATGTAAATTGCAAAAGGTAAGATTGTGACTACCGTTTGTGAAATACTTGTGTTTGTTTGTGCTAACATATTACTTAGGCTAATTTGCTGGCCAATACTATTGACGAGCCCCATGTCAAGGTTTGCTTGTGTTGAATAATTTAAAAACTGAATAGAGTAATTCATCTATCTTGGGTTCATGATTGTCTACATACTAGATTCATGTTGCATTGCACATTATTCTCAATTGTCTGTGTTACAAACGCAAGTCTGTGTTCTTTAACTTGAACAGCCTCCTTGCTACTCTGGACATTTCAACTCTTGGAGACATTTACAATGGGTATGCCTGCAAGCCTTGGCCAATAGTTTTCAGACGGGATTCGGGTTCAAATTTCCCACCCTCTGTCTGCGGATGTGACATCTTGTGTGCATTGTGTACGTGAAGAAGGGTGTGTGGACTTTCATTTTTCATCAACAGGTGGCAGTACCGATCCGAAATGGAACTTTCTGCGTTCAGTAGCTTTAAGTGCTTTGCCGCCATTTGTGTGAGGTCACATCAGCTCGTGCTAGTGTGTTAATTAAGCTTGTATGCTAGCTAATACTATCATCAAACCTCATGTAATGGTTGTTTGTTTGTTTGTGTTGAGTCATTTAACTACTAAATACAGTCATTCATTGGTTCATGATTGTGTACGTTAGATTCATGATGTTTATGCTTTGATGAGTGTTCTTTGTCTGCCATAGTAAATTAATCAATACAAACAGAATAACAGTCTGCGTTTTTGGGCACATCGCTCTGAACCTTGCCACTCTAAAAATTTGAACTCTTCAAGACTTTATATTGTCGAAACAATTACAAACCCCTGTTGATCAGATTTATGCTAGGAGTTGTTATTGGTGTTCTAAATCCAAACAAAATGGAGGTTGACCTAAGGTAACTAGATGTTCTAAATTAAAAACCGGGATATTATAACAAATTTTATCGCAAGTCAATCTGGTTACCATGCTTCTGTTATTACTTTATCTAATGCTAAATGCTATCTTTCTTGACAGTTCAACAGCGCCAAACAAGTCAAAGCACTCACCATTAACCAATCTTTTTTTTTGCTCAATGGCAATGTAGTTACGTCCGAAGAATGTGTCTGCTCCTTTTCGCATTCATCGTCATTGCTTTCATTGGTGAGTTGCTATGAGGTCATGTTCTTCGTCTTTGTTTACACATCGCTACAACTAGATGCGGAAATGCAAACCGAAACAGGTTTTACCAATTCAAACCATACCATGAAGAAACAAACCAAACCAGACTGCTGAGTGGAAAAAAAATATCTTTAGAGAAAAGGAATTATGGACACATGAGTCACATAAGAAGTGGGAGTAAGATTTAGTGCAGAAAGTTGACTTTGACTTCGCATCTGGCCTGCGACTACGGGAATTCAGACATGCACTGGGCAGGTGCAGTGGCCAAACAGACAAAAAAGAAGAGGAGCAGGCTTTTAGAGGCGACTCATAGTTATTAACTATTCAATCACAAAAAGGAGAGTCGAAGGCGTGAAAGGTTGTGGGCCAAAGCTCTTTTGCTTCAGTGCATTAAGAGCCATGGAGCAGCGAGTGAGATTGCCTCCCCTGGAAGATGGCTGCTCAAAGGAGTTTTTTCCCCTTTAATAATAGCAATCTGCTGTGAAAATCTAATCCCAAGTACCATTTCACTGAATCTAGCAAACGTCTGCTCACAAAAGCGTGCAACATGAATATTACATTGTCTGATATACAAATAAACAACAACACTCCTGCCCCTCCATCAATCACGGGCCGCAGTCAAGGTAAGTGATGTGGAAGAGTAAACTGCTAATGAATACTGCCGAGTGCGAAATGCACATTTTAATATGCCATCATGGGTACACATTGCATTACCACGTGGAATTAAAAGACAGTTCTTCAGGGGAGCGTCTAATCTATTTTCACGCACGGGTGTGAATGCGCACGACCCAGAAGGGTCATCAAACGTGACCCTCTCGCAGTGTTGATCACCTGTGTGACACCACAACAGACAAACAACCAGCCAAGCATGAACGCCGCCCCTTAGCGGGAGTAATAGCTCCATCGTTGCCATTAAAGTCAGATATGGATGCTCCCTTTAAGCCCCCTACTCTCCTCCTCACTGGCCTAATTCCCTCGTCCTCGGTGGTGGATGAGAGGGATCAGAAATCCATCCATATGCATGGCTAAATATCCGAGGAGGGGCTGTCAGCTCTCAGGCTGGCCAGCTTCTCTGAAAGAACCACTAATGACACATAATGGAGGCACGGGGTCAAGCTCAGCGCGGCGGTACTCCGAGACCAGCACCCCTCACCCAGCATTCAAAATGGGCCTTCCTGCATCAAACAATCAGGATAGAAAAGAGCAATTTACCTCCAATTTGGCTGCCTTCAACCTAAATTCCACCTACTAAAAATCATTGTTATTATCATTCTCAATATATCTCTGGTTTGCTTTCAGCCCACCGCTGCACTGCTGACTTTTGTATCACATGACCTTAACCAGAATTGTGTGGTTGCCTTGTAGACAATCACACTGGATATCTCCTGGATGTTTTCATGTAGATTATGTGTTTTATTAGTTTGTTAAAATTACATTTTACTTGTGAATTTCTATAAAGAAGTGAAAACAAAAACATCCCACACAAACATATGCCTGGAGGGTACAATAAAATAATACAACGTAATGATTAAAAAACATTTTGTTGACGATTTTCTACTCACTGCATTCAAGAACAGTCTCCTCTTTGGCTTGCTCACTTTTCCTAAACCCAAACAATCCATTGTATTCCCCCCATCTTTTTCATTTGGGCTACATCATGCTAATGGTTCGCGCTTGTCTTCTTGATGCAAGCCATCTCAGAGAGGATAAGAGTGGGGAGGTCACTGTGTGTCGCTAGTCTGGCTCAAAGTAAACACAAGGAATGATGGGATGGAGAAGCTGGTCTCAGCACAAGCCCCTCATCAGTACAGTCAACACATAACAGATTGGGTTCACATCTCTCCACCTCTGAATTCCCTCCATCCCCTCAATCAGCCCATGTTTCCCTCCTTTTCCATTCTAGAGGATGTCAGGTAGAAGTGTAATGCAAGCAAATACCATCTAGCTTAAACTTGAATCTGCTGGCTGGCCAAGAGGAGACGGTTTTATAACTGTGAGACACCCGTCCATCAACATATGACCCTCACCCCAGTACTGCGAGACAAGTCATATTTTATTGAGTAGGTTTGAAGCCATGTTTAAAATGCTGTAGCTCTCTGTAGGGATGTGTGGGGAGACGAGATGGAAAGTTAGCAAACTACAGTAGAATGATATGTCGCAGTGAGGGTGAGAGGTCATAAAGATGAGGTGGCTCGGGCATCTGTTCCACATGTCTCCTGGATGATGAGGTGTTTCTGGCATCTTCCAACTTGAGGAGGTTTCAGGGAAGACCCAGGGTTAACTCTCCCATCATGCCTTGGGTGGGTCCTGTCCAGTCTTCTACACCGCAAAAAGGACAGTAGAAAATGTATGAAAAAAAAAATCAAATAAAATAAGAAAATCATTACTTTAAATAAGCAACATTATCTGCCAACAGAACAAGATTTTTTTTTAACTTAAATTTACCTGTAAGATTTTGAAAAATAAGAAAATATACTGGGCCCATATCAACCACAGTGGTCTTGAAAATAGTACTTTTACACTTAGACTTGACTTTATTGATCCCTTTGGGATGGCTCCCTCTAGGAAATTTTAGACTAAAAACAAGTAATATTGACATTTTTCAAGCTGTTTATCAAGTTCTTAAAACATATGTGTATTCATTTAAAATTGGCCATCTTAGCCTGAGTGTCAAGCAGGGAGATACCATGTCCCATTTGTAATTGTCTTTGATATGACTCAGCCAGGGAATTGAACCCACAACCTCCCAGTCTGAGGACAGACGCTAGACCACTGAGCGGGTAGTGCATTTAATGGCAAGAGGAAAAGTGAGCTTAGTAAATATAACAAAAAAATAATTGCACTTTTGTCTGATTGTTTTCAGACTTGCATTTGTTTTCCCATTTATCTTATTACTAGATTCTGCGAAATCTTAAAATAAGAAAATTCAACTTATGAAACTCCAATTTAAGACCTTTGATGTTGGTTATCCATCCATCCATTTTCTTGACCGCTTATTCCTCACAAGGGTCGCGGGGGCTGCTGGCGCCTATCTCAGCTGGCTCTGGGCAGTAGGCGGGGGACACCCTGGACTGGTTGCCAACCAATCGCAGGGCACACAGAGACGAACAACCATCCACACTCACACGCACACCTAGGGACAATTCGGAGCGCCCAATCAACCTGCCATGCATGTCTTTGGAATGTGGGAGGAGACCGGAGTACCCGGAGAAGACCCACGCGGGCACGGGGAGAACATGCAAACTCCACCCAGGAAGGTCCGAGCCTGGACTCGAACCGGAGACCTCAGAACTGGGAAGCGGACGTGCTAACCACTCGACTACCGTGCCGCCCCTGATGTTGGTTAGTCATCTTATAATGTGGAAAATGTTTGTTTAAAGCCTCAGTACTTAAAACCAGTTGTTTTCAAGACTGCTTGATCAAATAAGATAATTAAGTAATAAGTATCTTAAAATCAGAAGAATGATCTTGCCTGACAATTTTTATTTTAAGTAAAAATAACTTTAAAAAAAATAATAAAAAAAATAAAAAAATTTAAGTTAAATTTAAGAAATTATATCTTAAGACTTTCAAAATTTCTTGGAATTCATGTGGAAAAAATAGCACACTTTAAATATAAAATTACCACAGGTAGAAGCTAACATACTAACACCTTGTTAATTCTGTCTGAAATAAATCCAATACAAGTAATTTAACACGGTGCTTATAATTGAATAAGTTTGGAGGTCCATCAATAAAAAAGGGGGTATGCTGATGCTCACCAATTCAAAAAGTTGCGTCGGTCCATTCTTGACCCAAATGTTGTTATTATTGTCCTATATATATATATATATATATATATATATATATATATATATATATATATATATATATATATATATATATATATATAACATAATATATAGGACAAATACTTACTAGTGAGACAAGCTGTGCACTAGCTGTCATTGCACACTACTAGTACTGTTGTAGTACTGTATCCTGATTACTTGGCATTGGGGTTTGACCAGTTTGTTCATCCCAACAACCAAAATAATGGCATCAACACTGCCGCACTGCCATTCCACCTTTACCTTAATATCACAGAGAGATTGTGTTTGTTTAGGTTATCAACCTCATAAGCAGCATCTAAAAATAACCTGGAGTCACTTTTGTGTCATGCACCTTCTTTAGATGACATTCACAACTATAATTCTGGTCTCCTTACCTCCTTGGTATGATGTCGTGAATTATAGATGTGATTAAAATCTGCTCAGCGTGTTAGTGGCCACCCCATTGTGTCACTGGTTTCTCCGGCTTTAGCGCCTCAGCCAATTTCTGCTTGTCAAGGAGGGTGTGCGTGTGTGTGCGCACGACCGCCATCACAATGACCTTTCCACAAGCCCGGGGAGCACGCAATGCAGAGGAGAGGCAATAAAAGTAATGAAAGAAGCAAAGGCAATTAAAGTGGTGTGTGTGAGGGGAGCGTGGCGGAGATGAGCCTAACTGGAGGCAGCCCTGCGATGCACTACAGCAGCATATCCCCCATAATCCCTCTGTGATCGCACAGCAACCCTGGTGTGCTCCCAGTCTGATCATCCTCTTGCAGCATTCACCGCCCTAATCCGAGCAAAAGGACAGACGTCCGATTCCTTGTGCGCACGCACACGCACGCGCACGCACACACATGGGACTCCTTCAGTGTAGAATTACCACACATTAATGTAAGCAGCACAAGTCAATGAGGAAAACTACTAAATTCATTCAGGCACATACAGCACTGAAGCATTTGAGACAAACATATCCTCGTCGCACTTGTAGCATACAATTAACAAAGGAAAGTGATTAAAAATAAAGGAGCAAATACAGTGCACCTGTGAGGATCCGTAAGGCACATCATTTAGGATTACCGCTTTTAGACACAGTGAAGGATGCCAGTAGTGCGTGAGAGTATTTCAGTATTATTTTTATTACCATTATTACATTAGTGTGTGCAATATTGTTACATTTAAAGTGTATCTAAGTTATTATATATTTGCTAAAATGCTTCACACTCATATAAACTTTAAGTGAACTACTTTGCACCCATTTCTTCAGATGAACTGCACCAGACAGTGTGGCTGTGTTTAAAATGAGTCACACCGTCTGGGGCAGAAGCAAAAACGAGAACTTTCATTGCTAATGAATAATCACATGCTTACTTGCAACACACTTACATCCAATTAGTCAGATATGTTATTCTAAGATAATGCAGCACTATTGAGCTTTCCCCACACCTTAGTAGTGCAATGCTATTTTTTTGTAACTGGATCGGGAACAATCCCAAATAAAAAGAGAGGAAGCAAGAGAATTGTCAGAGCATCTTTGCCAGTTTGTAATTGACAACTCTGCTCTCCTCACTGCAAGTAAAAACCAAAATTCTTGTCTTCTCATCCTTGTTTCTGTGTGTTCAATATGTTTTGGTGTGTAAACCTGACAAATATATTTCAGTAACGTGTATGAGAGTATTCCATTAGTATGCGACTTTTTAGTAGTCAGTACTGACATGAGCGTATTCACGTAGCATATATGAGTGTTTAAATAGTGTGTGAGAGTGTTTCTGTTATGTGTTAGGGAAAACAATTGTGTAGTGTGAAAATGCATTTCAGCAGTGGACATTAGAGTATTTCAATTGTGTGTTAAAAACGAATTTGTGTGGGAACATTTAAATAATACACATAAGAATGTTTAAATTGTGGGTGATTGTTTCTTGTTGTGTGTGAGGGAAAACATTCTGTAGTGCGTGCCTGCATTTCAGACCTGTGTGAGAACATTTCAATAGTATTTTAGTGTGTATAAACATGTTCGGTAGTATGTATGAGAGCATTTAAATTGTGTGTGTGCGTGCTCCTGCTGTGTGTGAGGGCAAAAACATTCTGTAGTGTGTCAATGCATTTCTGTAGTGTAGGAGAGAATTTCAGTAGTGCATATGAGAGTATTTCAGTGTTGTGTGAGAGTGTTTCTGTCCTATGCGAGGGAGAAAAATCCAGTTTGTGAATGCATTTCAGTTGTGGTTATATACTCTAGAGTGTGACTGCATTCCATTGGAATGTACTGAGAGAGCATTTCATTGGAGAGTATGAGAGTATTTCAGTAGTCTGTGTGAATATTAAACTACTGTGTGTCTGAGAATGTTTCAATATTTTTGTGAGTGTTTCTCTTGTGTGTGTGGGGAAATCTGTATTATGTAAATACCTTTCAGTATTGGCATGTAGTGTATGTGTGTGTGAGTGAGGAAACAAAGTACTGTGATTGAGAGTATCTCTGTAGTGTCTGTGACAACATTTCACTAGTGTGTGTGAGTATTTCACTAGGGTGTGAGAGAACATTTCATTGGAATGTATGAGTGTATTTCAGTAGTCTGTGTGAAGATTAAACTACTGTGTGTCTGAGAATGTGTCAGTATTTTGTGAGCGTGTTTCTGCTGTGTGTGAGTGGGGGGACTATCTGTATTATGTAAATACATTTCAGTATTGGCATGTAGTGTATGTGAAAATATCCAGTAGTGTGTGTATGAGAAAAGAAGTACAGTGATTGAGAGTATTTCGGAATGTGTCTGTGACATTTCACTAGTGCATGTGAGTACTTCACTAGGGTGTGAGAGAGCATTTCAATACTGAACCTGAGAGTGCTTCAGCAGTGTGTGAGAGTATTTCAGTTGTAATGAGAGAACTTTTGTGTTTTGTGGGAAATTTTACAGTCGGGTGGGAAAGTGCATCAGTGGTAATGTTAGAGTGTTTCAGTTTTCTTTCAGTAATAAATGTCACAGCATTTCAGTAGAGTTAGTGAGAGCATTTCAGTATTGTATGAGTGAATACGTCAGGATTGTCCTGATCCTGGCCGCCACTCAATAATCTGACCAATGCTTATAAACACCACTTGGTGACAGTATTGCTCAAAGTAGGCCTGCCGGTTCCCCATTAAACATGTCAATCTTGCACATTCAAAGGTTGAACACTTCTTTATTTATCTCAGTTTTACTTAGTTTATGCTAGTTAACTTCTCTTGTAACATGCTGCTAAATGTTACTTAAAAATATTTCCTCTACAGTTACTAAATATTTTGTGATGTTGACTTTTTAAATCTTGAGTGGGTCAATTGACTTCTAACATTTGCACTGTACTGCGATTGGCTGGCAACCAGTCCAGGTTGTACCCCGCCTAATGCCCATAGCCTGCTGAGACAGGCTCCAGCACCCCCCGCGACCCTTGCGAGGAATAAGCGGTCAAGAAAATGGATGGATGGATGGACATTTGCACTGTACTTCAGGCTACAAATGTGCAGAACAATAAAACGAGGAAAACTGCTCAAAATAAATGAGCAAACATTTTAACAGTCACAGGCACTCCGGAAACACATACGCGTGCGTGCACATTGAGCTCAAGAAAATGGCTTACTCCCCTCCTCCCCGCGGACAGTGAAGCACGTCCTCTGATGTCACAGCCACACAACCAACAGCAATTATTTCTAAAAGCAAAATGTGGAAATATGTAAGACTCAATCTATTTTTACCCCCTTTTTTTTTTTTTTTTTACCGGCTGGCCATATACTAGCTGTTATGGGGGTTTAGGAGGTGCCAGAGATCCGGGCTACATTTAGTCTTGCTCACTATGTTTAGTGCCTGCAAAACGACAAGGACTCATTTTCCAGTACCAATTAAGAGGCTGTCATGTAACACTGACTGGTAGCACTCAAGAACATTGTGTTCGATGATGTGGTGTCAGATCACAGAGCGGTAGGCTTTAAAAAGTCTACACACCCCTGTTCAAATGCTAGGTTTTTGAGATTTAAAAAAAATAAAAATAAAAAATCAGACCCTGATAAATCATTTTAAAATGTTTTTCCAACATTAATTTGACCAACTGAATGAAACAACCCAAGTACACACCATGAACCAAACACATTTATACTCATTTCTAATCAACCCAAAATAAAATCAGATGGCCTAGTAGACTGGCTGTTAACTGCCTGACCTGTTAGCCAGTTTGCATTTTGATACTAAACTAAACTAAACTAAACTAAACTAAACTAAACTAAACTAAACTAAACTGGACTAAACTAAACTAAACCAGAACAGTAACATTATGCAGTTTGAACTTTTACCAGTGTTCTTCAAAATTGGAAAAATGACTCAAAAACTATTCTGTACATAAAGGTTAAATAAAACACTCACTATTGCTGTCATTGGCTGGTCAACATGACAATTATAGCAGATAGCGCCACCACCTGGTCACTTTTTGGTCACAGGCAATACTATACTCATGCAGATCGATAAGGCAAACCAAATATTAGAAACATCTCAAAGTATGATGCAGCATATTCACACAACACAGCAAATGATACACAATGATAAACATTGTGTTAAACAAACTGTCAGTCAAAAATCGAACATTATTATCTTTAAAAAAAGCATTTGTTTAATGACATTCTGTTTGACTTAGTTCTCCATCTTGCTGAGGTGTTCGACAGTCACGTTCCAACTGTGACAGAGATTTAAAACACATAGGTGGGCAGATGAGAGATACCCCTTATACGCATGAAAAAGATCAAATTGGGATTAAGGAGATTAATTTCAGATGGTAATTGAGAGAGTAACTTTTTCCATCAGATTTATCAAACTTTCTAAAAAGATGTCAAGTGTTGTGTGATTTAATTTGCCAACAGATGAATGGCTGCTAAATTGCTGCGCTTCCAACTTTTGTCCCATCGGTTGCCGTTTAATCAGAGATCACCGCATTTCACCACTTTTGAAGATATGACTCATTTTGCTTGTTTCCTCTGGGGTTAAAACATAATTACTAGTTTTGAAGCATAAATTCACACTGAAACTAATTCAATTTGCAAGCATGGCTGGAGGGTGACACTTAGTGGTGTGAAAATGGCGAGAGCTTGCTTCAATCACAAGAAAAGTGCATGGAATGATGCTCTTTTACTGATGGGAACACGACCGTGGCAATTCCACTCATTTCAGCCTCTACACTGCAAGATTCTCATTTTACAGGCCAGTGTGATTAATAGCAGCAGAAAACAAATGTGAAACTTTGCAAATTTGGTGGCACACTATGATATGATCTATTTTCATCAAGTAAGGCAGAAGAGGCAGAGCATACCTGTCCCCTCCCAAAAAATAATAATAAAAAAAGTAGTAATGATTACGATAACTTGCCACAAGTCTTGCTCGAAACTAAAGGTACAAACATTCAAATGCTTAGCTCCAAATCTGTAGGATCATATTGTGGTGAACTGAAGAGGAAAAGATTTGAATCCTGATAAGATTCAAGCAGATAAAAACAGCGCCGGTGTGTTTACAGAGCAGTACACGGAGACACTTGTTTGGATCAATATATTGACACGTTATAATAGGCTCTAAATGACTCGGGTTAGAGACTGCTGTGTGGCAAACCTTCACATTGCTCCGAAATCCCTTTCAGCACACATTCGCCCAGTTTTTTCTGAAGAAATGTGTCAAACATGATCATTTTTCTTTTAGGTCACTTTATTATGGAATTGTAGGTGCAGAGGACCGCAGTCCAGCATGTACACAAAACATCCTGACAACTTGTATTCAATATTTAAAAGAGGGTTTTGGTTGCTTTTCATTTGAGAGAGCACCGCAAGCGCAAAATGAACGCAAAATGGAATTTGAAGTGTTAGTGCAAGAGGCAAACAAAAATATTAATTAAAATCAGTTGTGCCAACAATTTCAGGGAAACCAGAACCTACGTAAAAACATTTCATTTTATTTAATACAAGTGGGTGGTAATTGGATATTCAACTATGTGCCCTACCTGCTTAACATTACGTATAAACCTTAGAACAGCCCGCTTGAAAAACTACTCTTGGAGAAGCCAGCACCAATTGTTACAACATGCTAAAAAGGCTCAGACGCATGGAAATACACTCTAAAAAGAGAATTTGTTGAACCAATGCCAACTTAAAAAAAAATCACTTCAATTGTTAACACGATTGAATTAAGCTAAACCAAAGTGAACATTTTAAGTTTAATTAATTATCAGTTTATTAAACTTAATATATTAATTTGAATAAAGGTAATCCAAAGTTCCTTCAACGTGAATATATTAAGTTTAACTCTTTCACTGCCAGCCATTTTAGAAAATTTTCAATACCCACGCTATATTACGTTCAATAATTATATATAAACTGAATCTACCAAATGACAGAATAGAATAGAACACTTTTGGCCTCGTCCCGTTCTTTTATAATTGACAGTCGAAAAATGTAGGTTTGCCAAAATACAGCCATTTCTCCCATGGACTCTGAAACTGTGTTTATTTCGTATAAAATGGGGCAATGATGTCATCTACTGGTGGTTGGGCATCAGTAAAGTTGTTTCCAAGTTTGACATTTACAGTGGAGCATAATCAGATTCGCCCCCATCTATCCCAGCTCTAAAAAAATACAATTGACAAGTATAGTTGCCAAAGGAAGTGATTAATGAATAATTAATTATACTTAATTTACTTTGGGCACGTCCGCCTCCCAGTTCTGAGGACTCGGGTTCGAGTCCAGGCTCCGGCCTTCCTGGGTGGAAGTTTGCATGTTCTCCCCATGCCCGCCTGGGTCTTCTCCGGGTACTCTGGTCTCTTCCCATATTCCAAAGACATGCATGGCAGGTTAATTGGGTGCTCTGAATTGTCCCCAGGTGTGCTTGTGAGTGTGAGTGGTTGTTCGTCTCTGTGTGCCCTGTAATTGGCTGGCAACCAGGTCAGGGTGTACCCCACCTATTGCCCAAAGCCTGCTGGGATAGGCTCCAGTGACCCTTGTGAGGAATAAGCGGCCAAGAAAATGGATGGATGGATATTTACTTTAGATTTATTTAATTCAATCGTGTGTTTCTGATTGAAGCTTTTTTTTTTAAGTTAGTCAACAATTCAATTTGCAATCTTAAATTGGTTCAAAGATTCTCTTTTTAGAGTGTACAGAGTTGAAAGGAGTATCGTAATTGTTGATATTGCATGACTCCTGCTTGTGATTGGCTCCATTAGCCTTTCATTCAGATCATTCAGATGCTCCAAAATTGTACTGCTGAGTAGATGTGTCAATAATTTGTAAAAATGTTTGAATTTTTTTTACACGAGTTGCGGAGTCGACAATAACTGTAAGGTGTACTTAATTTTACACATGGCTCCATCTGGAGTATTGTTAAAAAAAAAAAAAAAAGTATTAAACTATTTCCATGTGAATGAAGCCGCTTGACTGTGGCTGCAGGGAAGGGATACTCCTCCATTGACAAGTGAGGAGGTGTAACAGCTAATCGATAGCTCATGAATTTACTGTGCACACCCCTTACCAGGGTAATCAATATTCCGGGCAATTAGAATCCCCTATCTGCATGGCTGTAGGGACCTCAAACACCCAATTTAGTCCTTAGCCTATCACTTAATTACTAAATCCTCCCTAATGTCTATTGGCAGATGGCGGGTGGTCTTCCACGGGCCCCAGTGGATGAATGAACATGAGACCTTTGCCAAGGTGCTGGTTAAGATGCTCCCGTTCCACTTGGCTGGTAAGTTAAACACCAAATTGTGTATCTGAAATGATTCACCTATTGATCAGCTGGCCCACTTACTCTTCCAAATGTCTAGAACATTGCTTTCATACGCACTCCTCCAAAACATCCTGTACATTGTCAAGTGAAGTAAACTATAGTTAGTGTCTGAAGAAAAAAAACAAAAAACCTGTAGCGGCATTTAGAAGAAAAAATAAAATGTTTATAAAGTAGTCATGAAGCTTTGCAAATGAATAAAAACTACGTTTACTTGCTATTTTGCTTGACCTGACAAGTGCTTTTTCTTTTCACTGAACTTTTTGCCCATGCATGCGTGATTTTGATATGCCTGATGAAATCATTTCAGGCATTTACAAGTGAATCTTATGTGAGTCCATATTGTGTAGAAATGTAGCTTTGCACTTATGGCCGCAAGTTCACCACAAAAGCACACACATACCCACTCATTAAAAATTGAAGCCATTTCTGAATGATTCAATACAAAGATAGTCATCACCGCATTCACACGTCTTTGTCCTGCATTTCAATCTTTCCACATTTTGTGAAGCTACACTCCACTAAAGACATGTTCATCCAAACTCCCCTATAACTGTGAAGAAGTACAGAAAGTGTAGAATCAAATGTTCAAACCCCAGTACTGGCAAAATATACATAGTGGATAATACGTCTGCAAATACCTATTGAATATAATTTTTTTTTTAGATATATAAAAAAAATAGGCCAGCATGAAAAACTGCTTTGAAAACATTATTGTAACCTATACCCCAATTTAAAAATAATGTATTAAGAGCGGAAATGATCAACTAAAATAATGTGGTTGCACATTCAGGCATCTACTAGAAAGCAACAAAAATACATCTTAACATCTGAAATGCATTTAGGGTTAATCAGAAGCCCTTTAAGCTCTCTCACTCTCATTTAACAGGAGTGAATGTGATTGGTTAATTGGTTAGGCTTGGTTCTACTCACGTCACAACTAGCAAGTTAGCAACAAGCGTCACTGGCTACTAGTGTGGCTAAACACATTGCGGTCTTGCTCCTGAGTCGGTAGTTATCACCTCCATGGCGGCGAGTGAGCTAAATATCTGACAAGTAGCATTTTCGCGAAGGAGTGTCGAGGAAAGATAGAGAAGCAATACTATATTGCTATGCTAACTGGCTAATACCGACACTGCTCGCAGGTTTAACCTCAAAATTAAATGCTCGGGGTGATCATGTCATGGTATTGTAGTGGTTATACACCCAAGTGAAGGGAGGCAAAGTGAGGCGTAGCAGGGGTGCTCTTAAGAAGTGATTTTAATTAAACCAAAGCAAAGCAAAAACAAACTACAAAATATAACCAAAGCAAGACATTGGGGAAACAAGGCAAACAAACCAGCAGCAACGCGGGATGAAAACAACAATGAACTGACACAGACGGACGGAAGAAAAGAGACTAAATACACACACTAATTGACACAACGAGACACAGCTGGGCAAGACACAAGTGGCAGAGGGTGCTGATTGGTTGACACATGAGGAAGGGCAGGCAAACACAGGTGGACAAGACAAGGCTTGACAAGACGAGGGGAGACACAGGGAAAGCGGAACAGAAACGTAAAGGAACATGACAAACTCAAAACTAGAACCCCAACAAAAGCAAACCAAAACACCATGACAGATCAAGTCCATTTTTCACAGACATCTCTGGAACGACATTAAAGTTTAGGGCGTTGTTGAAGAATGAATGAATGAATTTATATCATCAGTAATGCTGTATTGTATGTTTGTTTTCACAGTAGAGTCCTGAGTTTTGATTTTGACTTTGGCGGTCCTTTTTTTATTTTATTTTATTTTTACTATTTTTTTTTTTTTTGGTGGATAACTGGTTAGCACGTCCGCCTCCCAGTTCTGAGGACTTCAGTTCGAGTCCAGGCTCCGGCCTGGGTGGAGTTTGCATGTTCTCCCCGTGCCTTTGTGGGTCTTCTCCGGGTACTCCGGTCTCCTCCCACATTCCAAAGACATGCATGGCAGGTTAATTGGGCGCTCTGAATTGTTCCTAAGTGTGCTTGTGAGTGTTGATGGTTGTTCGTCTCTGTGTGTCCTACGATTGGCTGGCAACCAGTTCAGGGTATACCCCGCCTACTGCCCAAAGCCAGCTGAAATGGGCTCCAGCACCCCCCGCAACCCTTGTGATGAATAAGTGGTCAAGAAAATGGATGGATGGAACGATGGATGGATGGATGGATGGATGGATGGATGGATGGATGGATGGATGGATGGATGGATGGATGGATGGATGGATGGATGGATGGATGTATTTAGCTTTGCTTCTCAACAAGAATATACAGTTTGCTGTTATATGACAATTTAAGAAATTAAAACACTTGATTATATAAAAAAAGATAACCAATTGCTCATTTGTTGAGTGTACTCTGTCTATTGTGTCAATTGTGTTATTGTCTTGTCTGTCTGCTGTCAAACATGCACTTATATGTGGAAAAAAAAATCCCTCTAGGGGGACAGTAGAGTCTAAAGTCCTTGGGATTAATGTGCCAAAAAAAAAGCTCCACAAAATTATAAAATTGCTCTTATAAATGAAGCAATTGATTTGCAAAAGTGCTTTGCAAAGAAAAAAGTACATATAGTATGTTTAATTGATGAAGGGACAAAAATACTATATAATAGATAATAATAATAGATAAAATTGACAATCTTCCTGTCTTTGGGGTGGACACCGTGGTCCCACTTCATATTCAAGCTTGAGGGAGGAGGGACTTCCTAGTTGCACACATACACACTTCACATTCAAGTCCTGAGATGGGACAACACACACACACGCCGACACACAGGCCACACACGCACATACTGTCACTTTCCTGTCACATGGCCATGAAAAAGGCCTGAGGGGAAGTGCAGATGGGCTCCTGGAGCCTCATTGAAGGGCAGAGCGGGCACCTGCCTCCCGTCACCCTCCAGCTATCTCCCCACCTGCTGCACACCACTCACCCAGCTTGCCTGCCCCTAATTTGGCTTTGCACCAACGCTGACATCCTGTACCAGCCAGAACAGAAAAATGTGAAGGGCTGGGATAGGACAGCTTGCTGACAGGTGCCACCTCCAATGTGCGCGGGCCTTCCATGGAGTTGTTAACTATTCAATTAAGCCGCGCATCACATCGAGCACGCGCCAGCGTCTAATTACCTGCGAGACCTTGCGTGTGCGAGGATGACAGCTTTCACAGCAGGTTACTGTTATAGTAAGAAGTACTTTAACATCCACATAGAATATATCAGTGTGTGTGCATGATGCTTTCACCTCGCCATTTCCATCTCCCAGCACCAATAAACACTTCATGAACACAAGCTGCCTTATTGCACTCAGTAAAATATGAGTGTGGGCATTAGATGAAAATAAAAACTACCATTTATGCATGTTTGAAAATGACTCCCGACATGTGGCCTCTTTTCATCTTGCACCATTAAAATAACGACATGCCAGCCAGAGCTCAGCTTCCACAGCGCTGCCGCTGACACCCATCAAGACAAATCTATATTTCATGGCCACTTACAGATGTATAAATAGCCAAATGAGGTGCGCTAAACATCTATAAAATGGCACTAAAAGGTTGCCAGAAGATGGCGAGTGTCATGAGCCAGCCGCGCCGGTCATCAATCTGGTCTGCATGGGAGGGAAGTGGAGGAAAGGGGTGAGCAGCATGGCGTGGCTAAGAGGCGAGGTGCGAGCGCCGCAACGGGCAGCCAGTAAATCACACGTGCAGGGCACGCTCGCCACACTGACACGCAACCACTTCAGGTGACATCGGGCCTGATGGATCGCCACAGTACACTCCATTTAGGCAAACGGGTACGACAGGCACTGACATAACAAACAATTAGTCACTGCTGGGGGTACCGACTTAACATGCCGGAGGCCTGGCAGGTGATGGGCAGTTGCGTTGGCACAGAGGAACATTATGCGCAAAAACATTGGGTATGTAAATTGAATAAAGTAATGAGATCAAATACAATAGATGAATGGGGTACCGCTTGAATTCTATTTTTAGACCGCAAGGCCACGTGACTTCAGCAGCTTAAACCAGGAAGTGTGTCAAAAAGAAGCTCACTCATTGATGAGCCATGCAAATAGTGCTTGTTTTGTTCTCGTTTATCTCCGGAAAAACAACATACAGGGATCAAGTTGTACGGACGTCCAAAAATAGCAGTTCTGAAGTGAGCCTATCACCTTCATATGTAGTAAACATTTTGTTGCGGGTCATGCATGCTCCAACAGATGACAATCCTCATCACTTGCTGGCCACCATCGTCCTGAAGAGGTAAGCGGTTTTTGTTTTGTTTTTTTAATTGAGTTTTGATTGATTATTCACATTTGCCAACAAGCAATAGTACAGTAAAACAAAATGGTGAGAATTCATTATTTGAGAATGACCTTTGCCAAAACAAAAGTTTTGTGATTATCCCATCCACAAATGGACAGAGTAGCTCTTGACACATGGCTACTTATGCTCTCAACATAGAGGGGACCAGAGTTCAGATAGCCAAGAGAAACACTGGACCTTCACAGTGGTACAAACAGTGAAAGGCAATGTGAGAAATTAAAGATCAAATCAAAACAAAACAAAACAAAAACAAAAGCAATTTAGTTTTGTTCATATTGAGTTATGGCATCAGACAAAAGAAGAGAAAGAAGAAATTTGTGGACGTCTGTCAACAGGACTGTTAGCTGAGTCAAAAATAAGTGGAAGTCTTTATGGAGTGGCAATTCACTCTTTAGACAAAAGTTACTTTCCCTATTGTAATCTATCAAAACAGAAACACGTTATCCTTTAGCGTGACTCCACTCCATCAATGTCCTTTTTGTCTGAAAGTACAAAATAAATCCCCAGCTCTATAAATATATGCTCAACAATCTTTCAGATGCACAGGCACACTCTATCAAACACAACAATATACAGTAACCTGCCACTTTAGCAAAACATCAATTCCTCCTTTTCTCACACTGAATTGGGTTGTTGAAGCACTTAGTAACACCAAAAAATGCCTCTTGAATGACTGAATGTATCTCAACCTCTTCTAAGGATTCTCTATTGGCAGGCATGATGGCCTCTGCTGCTTTTATTTTGGAACATTTTATTGCCACATTCTCTTGCTGTGAGAAAGCCACAACTCCTGATCAATGCCAATCAGTACGAGCCCATTCTCTTGATAAGCAACCAATATCACAAAGGGCTGAGTGGTCGTGCCTGATTGAAAGCCCCACATGGTTCAAAAGGGAGGTATGTACATAATCGTGTAAGTTTTAATGACAAAGAAAAGCTCATACTGCGCTCTTTATCGTGATAACAAACACAAACCTTATAAATTCTCTCATCTCTCATTTAGAAAGTGTCTTCTCTCTGAAAGGGAATTTGATAAACAACAATGAAATAAAAAACAATTAGTTGAGAATCAAGACAGATACTTCACAGCACAGTGCAGTTTTAGTAACGGAGGCAGGTATTCATTTAACAATATGTTTTTATTATTGTGGTTGTAGTTTGTAATTGTGTAGAAGTGGACAGAATGAGACTTATAATTCCGTCCTACCACAGTGAGAAACAGTCAAGGAGCTACCGTTTCCTTCACTGAGGAGGTTGTTTTCTGTGCACAACAGAATTACACACATTTTATTTTCTATATACTAGCACCACCAAAGGGCAATGTATTTAACTTAAATTAACTAAACTGTGAATTATGGAAGGGTATGTGCCAAGAAAACCTAGATTCTGATTCAATTCCCTCAAGTTCATGATGGCAATTTGCTCACCGATTAGTCAACTGGTCAATCCATCAGGCAATTATTATTATTTTTTTTAAAAAAAAGATAAAAATATAAATCACACGTAAAAAAAAAAAAAAAAGTGTTAAAGGAACTTTAACTCAAAATTAGCACACTAAATTTGACACCCATATTAAAAATATTAATTCCAGTGCGAGCACAGGATTGGGGAGCTCCATCTTTGTCGCCAAATTGTTATTTCCAGTAATGCACAGGAAACAACTGTGTAACAATAAGAACTTGCTCAACTTTTTTGAAGCCTGGCTACCATGTCGCCTTACAACATGCTATGCTATGGAACACAAAATGAGAAGCTCATTGAAGAGAAAAACATGCACAGGGCTCACACTAATTACAAATGAATTTAAAGGTAAGTTGTATTTTTAATCATTTGTGTTTGTTTCAATACGATTCCGCAGAAGTACATATTAGTTTCGTAAAGCCAGTTCTCAAATTAATACGTCTCTCGTAGTGAATTTTACAGTATTTGATTGTGTGCGTATACCTAAGACCAGGGCTGGTGAGAGTATATCAGAAATGTATGTGAGTTTGTGCTCGTGTGTGTCCTTGCATCGGGTAAGATGCAGCAAAAGAAATTTAAAATAGTGATTGTGAGTTGTCCAGATGTGCGCCTCCCTTCTCCCAGAGCACCGCTGGCACTTTAATGACACAGACTCGGGTGTACATTAGATTATTAGACTCCAGAGTACAATATCACAGACTGGATAATATTGTTTTTCCCCCTGGCTGATGATTCATTATAAAAATAAGGGATGGTTTACCAGATGTCTCCTGGGGTGAAAATGGATCACAGAGACCTGTAACATGGTGGAAAAACAAACTAAAACAAACACTGTATCTTTTTATTTAGTTTCTTCATTCCAGAGTAGACGGGATCATTAGACTTTCTTTCATTCAATTTGCAAACTCATTAAGGGTTCTGGCTAATTACGCTACACAAAATGAACAAAATCTGATAATGACTTCATTAGTGTGTCTCTCTAATGACAACTCACAAGCTTTAGACAGGACTTAGGTTCACAAAAACAGAGAGAGAGAGAGAGAGAGAGAGAGAGAGAGAGAGAGAGAGAGAGAGAGAGAGAGAGAGAGAGAGAGAGAGAGAGAGAGAGAGAGAGAGAGAGAGAGAGAGAGAGAGAAGTATACATTTGAAACATTGATAGAAAAATGCACAGTACATTTGTATTTATTTGGAAAAAATATATATGTAGTTGGACCCTTATGTATGTGTGGAATGTGGAGCCTATTAAAATGTTGAATAAAATGCAAAGAAATATTGATAGAACAATAAGGTAAATAATACATACAGAAAAATAGATGTATTTTCATAAGTTGACTTCCAAATGCATGCGTGAGGAGTTGTAGTGTAAGTCATAACATGGCAGCTTGCAATACAGCAGCACACATTACATGACTGCATCCATCAGTGCTAAGCTGCGGTGTCATTTTCTAACTGGATATTTCTTTCCTTACCCCATCACATAGACTACACCCCATGGCTATTTGTGATGAAATTCAGAGCTATAGCGAGAGGGTGAATAAGGGTGAGATGAGGAATAACGGGGGGAAGGGAAGGGAGCAATCTTCCCTCCTCTTTACCTTCTTTCGCTTAATACAAACGTTTTTTGTTTCCTCCATTTTGTAACTGCATTAGATACCATGTAGATTCATGAGATTTGATTCTAAATACGTTACATATACAGTTTTGAAGATAATTATTAAAAATAGTTTTAAAAATTGTTGAGGACAGCAAAGTATTGAGATACATAGGCATTTAACTTTTTTTTTTTTTTTTCTCTCTCACCATTTTTGGGCGTTTAGGACTCAAACAAGTAGGAGTGCATGGCCATAAGAAATATGATGAAAGTAGCATCTTTATTAAGTGGAACATAGGTAAAGTGTATTCAGTGGACACGCCCACAGCGTTTGAGAGAGGAGACACATGCTTGTTTTTTTTTTTTAGTTTGTTTTAAACAATTTTGAAGCATTTTTTTTTCATACAGTGGAACCCCACATATTATATACTATATAGTTACTTGCTCTTTGAACGTGAGGCATATTTTATTCAGCAATGTCAGAAGATAGCTCACGTAGCATCATTGGTTTTATTTCTGGCTCGTTTGCTGGAAACCTGCATCACTATAATGACAAGGTGCATCAGTAGAAAACTTAAAAATAAAGGCATACAATGTTTTGCATAGGTGTCACTATAACACTTTCTCAAATATAATAAAAATAATAATAACAAATAATAATAATAATAATAATAATAATAATAATAATAATAATAATAATAATAATAATAATAATAATAAATACAGTTCTGGGAACTGGGATTGCTTCATGTTCTAATAATTTACTCTTAATTTGAAAAGAAAAACAGACTGTTATTCTCATCAATGTCCAGCATGAAACGCTAATGCCACCTAGTAGCAGAACAATTCTGTGCACATTTATCTCAACAAATCTGACAAAATTTTTACACTCCTTTGATTGGTAATGTATCTTTTTAACTTCAGATAACGTTGAATTACTTTAAAAAGTACTTAATGAAATAAAAGACAACAATATTTCTATGACGTAAACTTATATAGACTTAGACTAATCAACGGCTGGCCTGGATAGATAGATAGATAGATAGATAGATAGATAGATAGATAGATAGATAGATAGATAGATAGATAGATAGATAGATAGATAGATAGATAGATAGATAGATAGATAGATTGTTTTTTTTGCTGTAATTTTATTTAATTTTGGCACAATAGCACAATAATGGCACACAGTTTTAAGGTCAAAGATCTCCTATTGTATCCCACTTCTGGTCTTCTGATTAATTTCCAAGTAAGCTGCTTGGATTGTGGCGACATTAGCATAACATTTCCACGCATCAAGACCAACTATGAAAGCATTTTATCAAGCTCCTTGTCAAATAGCAAATTTCTCATTTTGTTTGTAATATCACTTCCATACTGGGTTCTGATGGCTGCAGACATGGCGGTGAGGGGTATTAGAGAATTGTTATTCCAAGGATAAATGGAGTCATCAATCAAAATTAATAAACCCTCTAGGTTGGGAATGATGCAAGCACACAGTCATGCATGCATGCTTACATATGCACATGCAGCCAAGGTCAGAGGTGGGAGAAGGTGGGTAGCAGTGGAGGAGGGGTGACCATTGGCTTGGTTTGATCTGGCTAAAAAAACAAAAAACAAACAAAAAAACAACAACAAAAAAGCCCATTTTAATCTTTCATCTTTGGCACTTGAAGTCAGCAGCTTCACTGTCAAGTACGGCTATCTATCAACGTACAAGGCAGAACAAACTCATCAAAAACATGTCACTCTGCCTCCATAAATAATTGGAACCGCTGCTTTGATTACAAATTGTCACCGGTGCCTCACCCTCCAAACTGCCACGCTCCACAATTAATTGTGAAAAATAAGGACGAAGAGTGTTGGAAGGGGGTGAATGTAAATAAGGCTGCTGAATCAATGCATTTTAATCATTTATCCATCTAAAGAACTACCGTATATTGTAAAGCGATCAAGGTGGATAAAGATTAGAATGAATGTACAATGCCCAGATATGTGTGCTGTAATTAAATGATACAAATTGTCATTCAGGCTGTGCTGTTAATTGACACCTTGAAAGAGGAGATTGTGACACCTTTGATCAACTGTCATGTCACCCACAACAACAAAATTCATTAGTCACTGACAATTCATAATACTAAGCTAAACACCTAGCACAAATTCAAAGTCATAAACCTCAAACTGCTTGTGAATTCCATTTTTTTTGTTGGGTGTGCAATATTACAGCCTCACTGTTTGCTCTAAACTGATGATGTAAGTGGTCCGCTCACCTTAATTCGGTGTAGGCAGCGAATCCGTATATGTGTTCTGTGATTGACTGGTTACCAAGTCCTTTGTGATGTTTGCCTTTCGCCTGAAGTCAGCTGGGACAGGTTCCAGCTCGGCCGTCACCCTGAAAGGAATAAGCGGTATTGAAAATATACGAATTCAATCATTTGTAAGGACTACAGATTTTCCTGGATGATTGACTTTTTTTCCCCCTTAAAATTCTCATGATTGACTATATCCAAGACATTGGACAATAACAAGAGGAGGGTGTTAAAGCATAGATACAACCAATGTCACACACAGCAGACAACAACAAATAGTCTTCAGCTCTCTTGTTTTTTGTCAACGCTTTTCATCTTCAGTGAGCCATTATCTGAAGAGTTTAAGTAAATACTACATAAGCAATTACTAAAAAGCCTACACCCCACCTCACACATTTGTTTTTTTTTTTTGGTGTTTGTGTCTGGCAGGATAGAGTGGGGCCAAGTGCCCTTCAGCAAAAATGAATTTTCCAATTTCAGATTTCAGTTAGTTCTTCCATGAATAAATAAACACATGAATAATTGAAAAGAGCAACATAAATAAATAACATCACAAACATTTTCGCTGGTACTCATAAGTATTCTGTAGATAACGCAAGCTGCATATTAATGGTAAAACAGTACATGTAGCACTTTGAGATGCATTATTCACCTTTCAGCTCTAAACCAAATTAAACTTCTCTCAAGGAACTCCAAAATTCTCAGCGATGATGTTTCAGGTTGGTGCAATTTATGACATGCAAGGACACTGGAAAACAAATGAGTGACCAGTCAAATGGAAGGGGAAATAAATAAACCAGCAAAAAGCCGGCAGACATTAAAATGATTTCTCCAGTGCTCTCAGTAAAATAGACTTTTTGGGACATTTGGACATAAAGGTAGTGAGAAAATTGTCTGTGATGGACCCAAGGTTCCATCCATCCATCCATTTTCTTGACTGCTTATTCCTCACAAGGGTCGCGGGGGGTGCTGGAGCCTATCTCAGCTGGCTTTGGGCAGTAGGCGGGGTACACCCTGAACTGGTTGCCAGCCAATCACAGGGCACGGATCCAAGGTTGTGTTTTATAAAACTGTGTGGACAAATCTACTGCAACAAATGATAGAGGAGCCCAGCAATGAGGGGAGGGGGATGATCACAATTAGCAGATCACATTTATTTATTTTTAACAGTATTAAACTGCTGGTCCTATATTATGGGTGCCACTGCTAGAATATCCACCAGGATTTAACTTGGATTATAAATGTAATGAATATGTGTTGTCTTATCTTGTGCAACATGGATTAGACAACACAAGGATTTAAAACAATTTCATACTATTATGAAGATTAACGACCTCATCAAGAACGATCTCATTACATGAAGAAAGGATTGCCTGTATAATGTGCTCGTCCCCAATTGGGAAGGAGGTGGTGGAGGTGACGTTCCTACTGAATGAGGAGTTAAACACTGATTACGATTGGAATGATATTAGAATAGCCCTGCTTTTGGCTGGCAACCAGTCCAGGGTGTCCCCCGCCTACTGCCCAGAGCCAGCTGAGATAGGCGCCAGCACCCCCCGCGACCCTTGTGAGGAATAAGCGGTCAAGAAAATGGATGGATGGATGGGATGATATTAGAATAAAGAAGAGCGCATCGACAAACAATGGAAGTAGTTGCCCTTTGTCCTCTGTTGGGCTCCTTTTCCACAAAGCTCATTAAGGGATATTGCTAACACGCCTTCAAAGCTCAAAATGTTAATTAAAAACGAGCCGGCTAGTATACATTTTAACGCCTTGCTTATGAATGCCACAGACACAGAAAAAAACAACTAATTTCCTCTGTGGTTCTGTTGATTGCGGTCTGACACGGTGTTGAAGTTAATTACAATCCTTTCATGTGATGTGATGAGGGGCATGACCGCATGGCACGCTGCCACCAGCTCCCCTCCCTCGCCACCACAACAGCAAACACCCCCGACCTCTTCATAATTACTGTGGAAGAGTTTGCAGATCTTGTTCAGATTCAAGGTCCCCATCTAAATTCAAGTCATCAACCTTTACGGACATTCCAGAGCCTGAGGATCTGGTTCTGTTCCAACTAATGCCAATCTTGGACCAAGACCAGACTAGGTTGTTTATTTGGAGCAGTATAGTTCTGTTCTGTGAAAATGTGCATTTTCAAATAGACACTTAACAACTGATATTACACGGCAAATTTAAACCTTATGATTGTATATGTCATCAGCCAACAAAATTGGACAGGAATTCAATGAAAAGAAAACAAAATTCAATATACAGACTGCCAAAAGTCACTATTTGAGTCATTTTTATTCAGTTTCAGGTATCATGCAAACAAATGTGAGACCATCAGCATTTGATAGTGGAAGTTTTGCAGTTTTTGTTGACACATTATTCCATCGCCTATGGCTTGCAAATTAACATTGAGCAGTGTTGCAAATTTGCCATTGGGCAATACAGTTTCCTCTCCCTGACTGCAGTTCTGTGCCACTCTGCTCTAACGCTTTGTACAAAGTACAATTCCTGCTATCCATGGCAAGTTTGTCGAACAATGATCTGATCCTGACAAACCAAGCCATGGAAAATCCTGCCACACCAACTGCTAATGAAAACACCCAACTCCTATAGCAGGCATTTTGGCAAAGCCAAGGACAGTCTATCCGGAGGTCTGCACTGTATAACTCAATATCAACAAAAGCTCATTTCAGCAGATGTTGTTGAGAGTGATAAAGCTTCTCAATGGCTTCAAGTTGAAGACGCTGAACAACCTACATAGCATTAACTGCACTACACGTTGGAGCCAAAGTTCTCAAACTGGCACATACTGCAGTCTGGGAAAAAAATAAACAAAAAAGCACTGGAACTGCAAGTGTATGGAGTAATCGCCGTCCTATTCTCCACACCATAGAATAGCTAGTTGGAAACATTGCTACTGCCATGACCTTCAATCATCTGTGTATTGTGTTGTGAGAGAGCCTCAGAGACTTCATTAAAACAACACGTCTGTCAGAACGCTGATAAGTTTTTGCAAAAGCAACACCCAAAGAGGAGGTGGCATCACTTTTATGAAGTGACAAACTCACACAGTGGCAAGATCAGCCCATAAAAGTCCACCGCGGATGAAATGAGCGAGTGTTCGCTAGCGTGATAATATACTGTGGTGTGCACCTCTGCGGACCCTTCAATTAATCAACCTGTCCGCACTTTGTTTTGAGAGTAATCTCGGCCAATCACCCCAGAGGCACTCAGCAATAAGTGCTGTGCTTTGAAGGCCGTTGGTTTACCGCGTGCGCTGTAAAAACACCTCGACTCAAATGCCATACTTTCCTTGCACGAATGTGAACCACCAGCGAATTTGGCAAGCCCATCAAAATGATCTCTTGTAAGGGTTTCGTAACCCTCGGCTGCAATTCTAAGAAGAGGCTCTGACATTAAAATTAAGATTTGCATATTAGGACCAAAACTGCCAAAATTAAAAATAAACAAATGAACTACAACAAGATAGTTGTTGCTGGAGGTTTCCATGCAAGCCGATGAGACTTCCTTGTTCGTCAACCCGTTCATTCGACCATGGAAAGGCGGAGTCCAATCTAAGAAAAGTTAAGGACCGCCCCCTCATTTAAATAACGCTTTTTGCTGACAGTGTCTGCCACATTGAATAAATAAATGTGACAGCGTGTATTTATTTATTGATTTATTACTATTTATATATTTATTTTTTATTTAATTCCACCTTTATTTATGTATATTTTGTTTCGTTTTGTTTTTATTTCCATTTATATTTATTTTTTGCATTTAATTTTCGAATTATTTTATATCCCTTTTTATTTTCACTTTTATTTAGTTATTTATTTATTTTTACTTACTTACTTACTTACATACTTACTTATGGCTTCGTTTTATTCCATATAAAATTTAATTTATTATTATTATTATTATTATTATTATTATTATTATTATTATTATTATTATTACTATTATTACTATTGTCATCAACAGGTAATTTTAGAAGATTCATTTCTAATTTCTATTTATAATCTTCATCTCATCTCCATATCAAACTTCCTGCGATTCATGTGTAGTTTACAGACTACCGGTAGTAAACCTTACTACTCCACAATGTTTAATGGTGATGTTTAAAGGATGATGTTGACTATAGCTAATGGCATAATAATTAGCCCTCTTGACTTATGAATGGATCTTGATTGTCACAGCACATGCAGACTGAGCAATGAACTAGTCGAACAGTTGACTAGCAGCTAGTCAATGTCAACTGGACTTCATCACATTTATGTAGACTTTAAAAAAAATCTGAAGTCATGCAAAAAATAGGGAGAAAGTCTGATGGTCCCAGTTTTCAACCATGCACGTGCATTGCACAACATTTTCACTCATAACCAAAACATGACGATATCCATCAAAGATGTTGAGTGAGACAGGGTCAAAGGTTGTTTTTTTTTGTCAGCACTCTAATGGCCACATTTCCAATTCCGCAGGCTGCAGCACCCGCAAGAGTAATGGTCATTAGATATTTCAGTCTTTCCCTGACATTTCGGGAGCTACTATGTTAAGAAATTATACTGAGGTGACTGCAGGCTTGAATGGGCAATAGAGAACACAATTTGCTATTGCAAAGGAAATTAAATTTCAAGCTGGAATGACTGTGTGTGAAGCCAGCCTTAGAAAGTGATTGCTCTTAAAATGGATGACCTCCTGCCTCTCACGACCATGAAGGATTACTGCGGACCATTCTCTAAATATTTGACCAGCATATGCGAATATACCATTCATTCGTCGAGGCCATAGAGAATGAATGTTTTCCTCCTGCACTCGCTTTGAAAAGAGCTTCTGACCTCCATCCTGAAGGCAACATACGTACAGTATGTGGCAGCTCTTTTTAAAGTGGGAACTTCATTTTCCTTGAAAAGGAGAGGTCAGGAGGTCAAAACATTCCAAAGTCACTGTTTTGTATGAAAAATGGAAATAACATCAATGAAACCAAGGCAAAAGCCACACATGGTTAAATACAGGACATAAAGTACTCAACATAAATGAGTACATTCTGACATTTTTGTTAGAAAGCCACAAGTTGCCTTAGGTGAGTAGCTACCATTCGACAAAATACTCTCACAAATGTGGGCCATTGCAATTTTATTTAAACCAAGTCCTTTAACATTACAATTATGAATAAACACTAATATATGCTAACTCACACCATACTAGAAAATTCATGTACATCCAAAATGTCTTCTTCTTTTTGTTTTAACATCTATCCGCTTTATAGATGAGTTATTTTGCCTCCTCTAAAAAAAACAAAAAATAAATTAAAACAAAACAACAAAAACAAAAACAAAACAGCAGTATGGGATTGAATCTGTCTCAATTTTTTATAAAAGTGTAAGCACACCTTACTGTTTTGCGTAATGCATATCACACCTCTGAGATGATCCATTAGCAGGTTACTGCCAGAAAGCTCAAGCAATAAGCTGACGAGACACACTACAGTGGCTGCAGACACACGCACACACTGGGTGGGATCGTCCCTGTGGGGCAAACTTATGTGTCGCTGCATTTAAAAACCACTTTTCCTGGGCTCTGACCTTACATCGCCTCCGGAGAAAGACAAAGTGTGCGAGATTAAGAAAAAGAGAAATAAAGCCGAGGATGAACATGGAGAAGAAGCCCGATTGGGAAAACACAAGTAGGAACTCCCCCACACCTTTTTTCCACCCTGCACTGCAGACACTGATGTATAATTTTAATATCTCTAATTTCCACAGCCGGGGCCATTTTCCAAATGTCATTTTCCAATTTGTGTCAAACCGGGTGACCATTTTTCTTAATACAGCTTATGACAAGCTTGGTGGCGAGGCAGATATGCAATTCAGATGGAGCGTCTTACAGGCGCAACAGCAGACACACTGGGGTGTTTGCGTGTTTATCTTTATCAGTGTCAGCTCTCAATGTTGTTTGGCCAACGACCCAGCCAAATATGTGCCTTCGGGGAAAACAACCATAATTCCGTCATAAATGGGATAATCATCTTTATCATAATAAGAGTTACAATGGTGGTAATGAGAATGCATTACAATAAGAATTGACATTAGGGGCTTGAAATGGAGCGACGGAAGATTTGTAATGTTAATTAAAACAGAACCTGCTTTTTAGGTAAATATTGTTGTGATAAGACACATGAAGCAAATATTAGAATGACATGAATATTATAATGACACATCACAGGAAACATATGATATGCTAATAATCTTGATGCGACATTTTGATGATCCAGAAATAACTGACCAGTGGTGGTTTTAGATCTGAACCTTACCTTGAAAAAGTAACTCACCTACTTTACTGATTATCTGCTTTAAACGTAACTAATTTAGATTACAAGTACTTTAATAGTTACATTCAGCAAATACCTACAACCCTGCTTAAAGTAAAAAAAAAAACAAAAAAACACTTGACAGCACAGTGTACAACAAACTTTAATATTTTTGTTTTTAACTGACACAAAGTCAAAATAGTGGCTATACTTTCAGCTTGAAAATGTGAATCTCTCTTCTTCCTCTATTGCTGTTTTGAATACACATACATGCATGTGAGTCGCCAGTGCTGAAAACAATAATGTCACTCACTCAGAGTGAATGGGAATTTGAATACTCCCACAATGCGCTTCATTGTGTTCAATATCGGAGTTCTCCTTTCTCATGTGATCTATCTATCTATCTATCTATCTATCTATCTATCTATCTATCTATCTATATCCAACCATCCATCCATCCATCATCCATATATATATATATATATATACATAATCGCATAAAATTGAGTTAAAATCAAAAAGATGTACGGTACTGTAAAAGTGTGATAATGTTTTTGTTGAGGTCATTTTTCTGCCACTAGATGGCATAATTGCATTTGAAAGATGTTGATAAGAGCTTAGTGCATTTTTCTTTATATATGCATTATTATTAGGCTACATTTATTACTGCTAAATTTTGACATGCACGTGTCTGCTGCATTGAAGCTGGAATTCCCCCAGTACAGGCTTTCCAAGTAAGGGGCAGTCATTAATTGTGCGTAAAAAGAAAAAAAAAATGTGGCGTGAAAGGAACCTTAAATTAACGGAAAATTAACACACTAATTTTGACACCCCTAGTTTTAGTGACTTTAGTATACAGTACAGTGTTAGGAATCAGGTATTTTACAATACAATTTTACAATGGAATACGTGTATGAGATGGGCACCATGTCTGTGATGTATGTGTTGTTTATTTAAGTCTTGTCAATTTTCTCTCACTGTTGTATTCTGCTGGCAGTAGTTTCACCTGATTGCAATGATGAGAGCTACCACTTTTATCTATTTTTCTTTCTACCTACAGAACAACCGAAAGTGATGTTGGAGAAGTCACCGTACTCAGGTTACCAAGTGGAAAAAATAACATTTTAGATTACGTTTTGAATAACGCGCTACTTAGTCATGCATTAATGGCATCAATGTTAACCAGTCCCTGTGAGGACACTCACCTCTGGACAGCCAACACAAGATCCCAATAGTGTAGTGGAGATGGATGGGGGTCAAAATAACAAATAGTGCAGGGGGGCGGGGTGGTGAGGGGTCAAAATAACAAGAACAAGTTGCTGGAAATGAAATTTCAATTCATCCAAGTCCCTTTTCGACACAGTTGCGAGAGGCTGTCGTTGAGAGGGAGGGATCAATAGAGTTTAGACAGCAGGGCAGCTTTTCTAAGCGCCAGATCAATAGGAAGGAGAGAGGAAAAAAGACCCTGGCTTTTCTTTGCCTGTTGTAGTAAATACGGACAAATCAGTGGCCTAAGGCTAAATGGATTGATCAGCTGTTTCCGAGTTCTGTGTTGTAAATAAAGATCCATTCTGAAGTCTGTAAGTGAGGCCCATGGGCGAGCGTGTGACCATTTGGACCAGTTTCTGAAAGTGCTCTCAGACTCAGACAACACCGGTATATCTAACACATCTGTGAATTCTCGACTCCTGTTTTCCTCCTAAAAAGTTTCAAAGTGACTTATTCAAAATCGTTCACTTGCATTTGGGGGGGGGGGGGGGGGGGGGAGTCTAATCTAATTTTCTGGCTGATACACATTTTCAACAGGCGTGAAATGTGACCTTTTCCCCAACTTGTCTACTGGGCCGTGACATAGGCGGCTGTGGCAGATTAAAGCCTCCGCCAATATGTTGGGTGATAATCAGAGGCTAAGATCCTGACAGGATGACTGATCACATGCCTGCTTTGCCTCACCTCTGGACTTATTAAAGAACAACACCACCAGGCCACGCTTTCACGAAATGTATTGGTCAACCAAAGTGAAACGTGTGTGGGGAAATTCGTCACGATAAACGCAAAGAAAACTGCTGTTCGTCTTTGTACCCGAAGAAGATGTTTGTGTATGTCAGATGTGAATGGAGAGGGTTGGTAGTAGGGCGACAAGAGCAAATAGAAATAAAAGACAAATGTTGGCTTTTCCTCTTAGAAAATGTGTCCATGTGTCTGAATTCCTTTCCCTGTTGCTTTGTTTCCTGATACAAAGGTCACGGCTAAATTGCAACATACTAACTCGGACTTGTATATAGATAGAAGAAGGTCTTTGGACTCAAACTATAATTGACATCCTGCATGCTTCTCTTAGAATTACAGTAGATTTACAGACTACAAATGATGTCAGGTTTTTGTGATATAACCGAATAAGACCAAGGCAAATCATTTTAAACATTTTTCACCATTAATGTGATGTTGTGATCTGTTACCTGTAAAAGTCACTAGGGAAAAAAAAAATACACATGGAAAGTAAAATTAAACTGCAATGATTTGGTTGCTCAAGTGTGCACACCTGCTTATAAATAGGGATATGTCTGTGGTCAGAATTAACCAATCACATTCAATCGCATGTTAAATGGGTGTGTGCAAAAACATCTGCCAACATTTAAAGATCCTACTAGAACATCTGAAATTAATTTGTGGTTAATCAGGAGACACTTTATATGGTGAAAAGCTGACTCCCATTTAACATGAATTTTAATGCAGTTGGTTCATTCTGAACACAGCTACATCACCGTTTAAAGGAGGGTGTGCACACTTGTCCAAATCACTTTATCTCAGGTTTTTTTTTTTTTGTTGCACAAAACGATTCCAGTTTGTTTTCTTCAAATTAATTGTATAGGTTATAGGTCACAATAATGGCGGAAATGTTTTGAATTGATTTGTCTTTTTGTCATTTTTAATATCACAAAACCTGGCATTTCAGCAGGGGTGTGGAGACTTTTTATATCCACCGTCAGACAGAAAAGCTAGTTGTATTTTGACTTCATTCCAAAAATCATCCAACCATTAAATGGCTTAAGAGCTGTAGCTAATATTTCACATTATAGTGTTAAAGCATAACTTTTATGTGGGCACACATTTATGCTTTTGTACATATATCTCGCATATTAACATACAATAATAAGCCTCCAGAGGTTACAACACAACACAACTCGCTGGCTTCCTGAACACATTACTTTAATAATGTCATTCTTCTAATATATGTATGCATCACATTTTGAAAAGAAGCAGCAACAATATCTATTAAAATGCTGAAATGTCTCCAGGAGCTATTTACAGAAGCAATAGATATTTATTTAAACAAAAACAAAAAAAAACAAAAAAGGTGGGGCAGCCTGACATAAGAGTGACAGCCCTGGCTCGCTTCCTTCACCAAACGCAATGACAAAGTCGTCACACAGGAGCGGTCATTAAAAATTTAGATTACAGCTTCCTCCTCCTGCCTGTGAGAAAGAATTGTCTTTCTCTGTTTGTTAATAGCATTGTTTTTCTTTCAATATTAACATGCTGGTGGTGACAGATAGTGAGCCAGCTGCCTGCTTGCGTATCTGATCAAACCTCATTTACTTGACTGGGAGATTGAATGAAGCTTGTGATCATTAACAACATGTCTTCCTATAAAAGGAGGGCTGGATGTTTGCTACCAACACATTTCATCTCCTGGTGCATCTCACTTGAAGCTGCTCTTTTCCATGTTGTCATTCAGTGAACCCAAATACATCCTTAACAAACTTAAAGCAAGAAGAATATGATGTACATCAATGTCTTGATGCCGTCTCATGTCAGCGCTAACGTCTTCTTAGCTAATGCTACAGTTGTGATACAGATCCATCTTATGAATAGCTTACTAATTAAATGTAATCAATGTAAATCATTAATGAAAGACCTGTTTAATAATCGGAAGTTGGCTCACTAACTGGCTAGTCTAAGATAAAAGTTACTGTAAGCTATTACCTTTTTTATTTTAGTATAATAGCTAATTGCCTTAGTCATTTTTAACTTATAGTATATTATACAAAAGAATTTTTTATTTTTTTTTCATTATGTCTAGTGATTTATGACAAGTAAAAAGAATTATGAAATGTAAATGCACTTAACTTTTTATAACTAGAGCACTACATGTGGGATAACTATTTGCAAAAGAGGAGGTCACTCTTGCTGCTAATTACAGTAAGATTATTAAGCCTGAACAACATATTTACATATGAATTCAAAAGCATCTGACAGTATAGCCACTAGTTGAACTCTAAGGAGTATATCACTAAGAATGCGCTGCATCCGGTAATAGCGTGGAATATTGCACCACAACTGCACGCGCGGTCTGCGCCCAGTTACCCACCTATTCACTAAGGATATTGCTCTAATCATCTACCGGCGCAAACACGCCCACAAAACTGACAGCGTGGAGCAAATTTGCGCCTGATTTACCACACATGGAAATGGATTTACGCCAACAACATGGTTGTTATAGTAACAGTTGCGAGAAAGATGACATTATCAGAAAGCGAGGTTGGATCGAGAGTAAGGGTTTAGAGCGTCATTTTAAGCTGCACAGAGCAGAGAGGACGACAACGACGTCATTAATTCATAAAGTACAAATTATTGGTGCTATCGTTTAAAAAAAAAAAATGTTTTCAGAGGTTGGCGTGGGCGTACAGTATGATTTGGCACGTAAAAATTATCGTAAAATGCCTCCTCGCCATTGCCGTTCAGCCCGGGTTACGCTACGTGTCTTGAACCAACATAGGGACATGTCTGTCTGTCTCTGTCTCTCTCTCTCTCTTTCTCTCTTTCTCTCTCCATTTTTACCGGTTAGCGCCGTGCAAAGGCGACACAAGACTTTAGTGAATAGGCCCCTCAGTTGTTAATTAAAGCTCGAATTAATCTGCTTGCGGGTCAAGCTGTTTCCACCATAAAAACTTTTAACAATCTTTAGTAGTAATTCAACATACTGTTATATTCCAAACTGTTGTTACTTTTGTGTTAATGGACCACCCTGGTAAGATGTTTTCTGACATTTTCTTACTAAAATATTAAAACCACCTCTACTCTCATACTGTTACACTCTGATGATCGGCACATCTCAATGAGTGCTTCGTCATTTGGTCAAGTCCCCACAGACTATCTGTTCCATATCGCCTCTTTCCACCCAACTGTTTTGAGGTATTTGGTGTATTCTTGGGAGGAGAGATGAGCTATTGAGTGTTTATGTTCCTGACTTGTAGAGTGCCTTCTAATATGTAACACAGCACACTTTGGTATTCAGATGCCTGGGGCTATTCTCTAAGTGGTCTTTACTTTGAAAACACAGGAGCCCTCCAGGGGGCGACGAGCAGTGGTTGTGTGCTTGTGAGCGTACGCATGAGAAGGTGGTAATCTGGGAGGGAAGATAAAGAAGATGAGGAGTCGGAATAATATATCCATAAACTATCGGTCCGTGTCGGACCGTGATAGGGATTGGCGGTCTTATGGAATCCACTGAGGCTTTATCTGTCATAATACATTCTTCTGATGCATATGGGGGGATTGACATGGACTCCGTTGGGAAAATCATTCAACATGCATTGTCACTGGGTCACACCGCATCGGATTTGAACGAAAACCATTCAGATATGACAGATGTGAAGATTGCGTGAACTTTTTGAACAAATAGTGTGATAGCCTGTGGCGGCTAGTCAATATAGGGCACTAGGGCGCCACAACATTGCTCGGATGAGTCACGCTGAAAAACACAAAATGAAGTCATCATAATGAAATATTATAATCATAATATATGAATGTGTGTACAGTATATATTTATCAATGTTTAGTTGAGCAGGATTGTCAATGATGCGTAGAGTTGTTTTAATCAACTGATTTTATGATGTATTTGTGGTCTGGGCTGCACGATTCTTTATCCATTGACTCTTGTTAAAATTTTTTACATGTGCTTTAGCTCCTCTTCAATTAAATTTTGTCCATGTCTGTCTTTAAAAAATAAAATAAAATCCACTGCCCTGCTGCTTCAGTTTGTTTTGATAAAAACTCAAGGTGTAACTATAGATTTTCTTCAATAATTTATTTCATGTTTTGGTAATAAGATCATGATGTACTTTGCAATTGCCATCCTTAATTGCATGTCTTCTCATTGCTTGGTATCAATGCTTCTAAAAGGAGAACATCAATGGAGATAGAGGAAGAACACATATGAAACATATCAAACCTCTCTGGCATTTTTTTGTAGCTCTAATTAATCAAGAGTTCAACAGATACAGCACAAGCACAAGAGCAGAGACGAGACGGTGACCCAATTAAAATCAACTTGAAACTCAGACTCACTCATCAAAGTAAGTGTGGCGCACAATGAACAAGAATACAAGGAGAACAAGCTCCATCGGTACCTGAAAAGACTCGCTGCATTAATATTCCAACCTAATGAAAGCAGTCACCCCTTTCCAATTCCCTTGCACTTATCTGCCGGTGTTTGGCTCACAAATATTGCGTCTTATAATGATCATCACGTCCCCCCACAGATATGAAGATAGGATCAGAGACCATTACCAGAATGACAGGTTAAATTAGAAAATGCTGTGAAAAAAGGTTGCCAAGGTAAGTTGACCAAAAAAAAAAAAAAAAAAGCCTATTAAACTTTGGCCATTTGCCCACCATTTGGACAAGGGGATCCTTAATGGCAAGCTCTAAATTTCATCCATCCATCCATCTATTTTCTTGACCGCCTATTCCTCACAAGGGTCGCGGTGGGTGCTGGCGCCTATCTCAGCTGGCTTTGGGCAGTAGGCAGGGGACACCCTGGACTGTTTGCCAGCCAATCGCAGGGCACACAGAGACGAACAACCATCCACACTCACAAGCACACCGAGGGACAATTCGGAGCGCCCAATTAACCTACCATGCATGTCTTTGGAATGTGGGAGGAGACCGGAGTACCCGGAGAAGATCCACGCGGGCACGGGGAAACATGCAAACTCCACCCAGGAAGGCCGGAGCCTGGACTCGAACCGGAGTCCTCAGAACTGGGAGACGGACGCGCTAACCACTCAATCACCGTGCCGCCAAGCTCTAAATTAATTGGAGAAAAAAAAATGAAAAAAATAAATAAAAGTTGGAACTGGTACATTATAGTCAAAGTTGACTCACTACAAAACCCTTTAAATATAGTATGGAAAGGTTTTTTTTTTTTTTTTTTTGGGTATGGTGGCCGTAATTGGGCCTAACAGTATACGAGGTGGGAGAATATTAGCAAAAAAGGAAATAGGATGTCAGTTAAAGAAAAATGCAACACAATTTTTGGTCATTGGATGTACACGTTAAGACATTTGGGACATTTTAAATTATGGGGTGAAAAAAAAGGAATAATATGCCTTACTTAACTATAAAATACCAACAGTTTTGTCCTGTATGTATGCGAGATGTAACAAAATACAACTAAGATTCGTCATCAACAGTCACATTTTAGAATCACAAAATATTTGATTTTATACATATATATAATGCAATGTATGAAAGCCATTCAAAATGTGATGATATACTGTAGTGGCACTGACTTTCCAGAAGTAATAAAGTGACAGCAAATATACTGTAGGCCAACATGAAGGTACAGTTTTCTTATCTGGCTGCTATTTGCATCATAACACAGTCTGCAATATTAATTCCCGAGTTTACTGCTTATTGGAAATGCAACGTATGAAAAGCCATTAAGGCTCCAAATAAGAAAGCAATTCGCCATCGCGTGGATTCGGCTCTATTAAAAAGAAAAATCTTGTTAACCATTTGGAATTAGAGTCATTTGCCAACAAGCATTCTGCTGCACTCTAGTAAAATAAGTAATTATGCTTCTCTACCTTCTATCTGGCTCCCCCCAATCTGCACAAGCAAAGTGGGAAATGGCGGGACGCGAGCGGGCGTGAATGCAAAGGTAATTAAAGTGCTCGCTATCGGTTTGTTTAATGTCGGCTTCAGGCCGGCTGGAGGCGAAGCAAGATGAGAAACATGCTCATTGTTCTGTCTCTGTCAACAAGCCACAGGCTAACCCTCTGCAGGCCTATACATCACTTATTCTGCGCCCACAATTTTAAAAATTAAATGGGGAACTATCTGCATGATAAACTTAATCTGACGATTTCTCTGGCCTTATCTGGCTAATCGAGTGCAATTGCATTATCGGTTTTCTCGTACTGATCACTTAAAACATCCAACAGGCCTAAGAATTTTAACAAATTTTCTACTTTTTCACCTTATAAAACTATGCTAGGTATCCTTGCAATGTGACCACTAACTACAACTTCTATAATGATTAGAGTACATAAAGGTAAAAATAATCGTCAAACATTGGCCGTTTGGCCGATGATTTTGGTCGATGTTTGAGAGGCTGTAGTCGGCTAATTTAATTGGCTAGCCGATTAATTCGTCCGGCCCTCAGACTCCTTTTTCCACAAAGGATAAATAATATATGTCTGTAAATATTGTTATATCGCCTGTCTATATGAGTTGTACCACTACTTGTGTAAACATATCTGTTGCTTAACCCAATCATCATATCAACGTATCATATTAAATACAAGGCATTTTGAGCCTTCTATTTCATGAGCATATATTTTTTTCCCATTAAAACCCTGACGTATATGATCTGAAACATGCATTGCATGGATAATCCTTTAGAGGGCAGTATCACCCAGCTGATGGCTTTTCCAGCGACCTTGCAAGATCGCCTCAATTGAGAAAGGAAGAGACACCGATACTTATTAATAGTGGGAACTGTTCTTTCTGATTTTTGGAAATAATTATATGTTTGATATGTCTGTTTATTATATATTAATTGTTATAAATTTACAAATTTAAAGCATTGTGACTGGATGTATCATATGACACAAAAGTCTTATGTAGAAAAAAATGTTTGTCTGTTCAAAAGGACCAATAAATACTCTATTGTATTTACAAAGAATCAGAATTCTCTCTCATAAATTTCATGGTTCAAGCTTTACAGGGTTAAAGAGTAAAAATGTGATACCAAACAACATATATCGCAATTCTATGTTGCTTTTTGTCAAGTTATTGAGTTTGGTTCACTGCCACTGTGCAGCATACTGTATGTATCTCAAATTTAAGAGGATGGATGTTTGGATGGATGGATGGATGGATGGATGGATGGATGGATGGATGGATGGATGGATGGATGGATGGATGGATGGATGGATGGATGGATTTTTTTCTTCTAAGCTTCTTGTCAAGAAACTACAATGACCTTCAATGGAGAAAGACTTTTTGTTGAAGTATAAATTAGTGCACTCTCAGTAAAAAGATCCACAGCTGAGGACCCCTTAAAGTTCACATCTCAGAATTGCTCCGGAGATACAATTTCTTCATTTAAAATAATAGCAGTAGAACATAAAAGGCTTCCAAGTGTCTGCCATTTTGGAAGCACTTTCTACTGTTATTAGGGATGTAACAATAACCGCAATATCGTGTTATTGTGATATTAAAATTGCCACAATATTGTCGTTGTCATGCTACGATATTTAAAACACAACATTTCCCTCAAAAAGTTAAACAGAACAGTGGACTATTATTGAATATTAGAGTGTGTTATGTAAAGATTAAAAAAAAACAACAACAATAACAACAACTTTGCCAAAGTTACAAGTAGCTTGAGTGAACAGAGGAATTGCTGGGTTGTCCTGTGACTCCTTACTTATCATCTTCCTGACTTAATGGGTGACCCGTCCGCGATGTTTTCAGCCCTGCTCATTCTGTCATGGGAGACAAAGTAAAAAAGGTGACTTATGGTGTGGCATGTACGGCCTCTAAGGTGTTTTATGGCTGGACCTTCAGGGCCTATTTAGGAGGCCCCGCGTGCTCCGTCCTGACCACAGGTATTGATTGTCAGCAACGGCCGTGGCATGGCGACTACTTAAAGCCCTGCGTGTGCGGATGAGCAGGGAGAGGAGACCACAGAGACGGAGAAGGAATTAAATCATTGCTTTGCTCTTTGAGGAGAGACACGTTGCAGCTAGCCATGCTTGGCCGCTTAATGCCGGCTCTGTTTTTGAGAAGGAAATTAAAACGAGAGCAAGGAGAGAGTGAAAGGAGGAAAGGGAGATAAATGGGTGTATGTGAAGGCGGTAAATGAGAGCATCCTGATGCAAAGAGCTGTGAGCGGATGTCCCTAATAGGAAAAGGCTGGTGTGAGCTGACCACTATGTTTACGCGCAACCTTGTTTCCGATAGCCCACACTGGGTCCTCGCAGCAGTGAGATAACCACACTTCATGCTCATTGGCAAAAAAACGGCAGCGTATAACAAACAGAGGAGATATAGGTCTAATTTGAAAGCGGGCGAAACGATGGATGAAACGCTTCTAATCATACGAAGGGTATTTTCTAGTCTGCCAAGCCAGAGGCCTCCCCCTGCCTCAAGAGAGCAACAAACCTCCACTGCGGTTTATCTTCAAGTTACGCACACACATCTTGCTTTAGGTCATCATTAGCAAAAGCTATAATTCCGGTCACTATAAGTCTCAATTTCATTGTCTACCACTGGGTGCACATCACAAAATAAATAAATAAATAAATAAATAAATAAATAAATAAACAGATAAATAAATAAATATATATATGTGCCCGCGTGGGTCTCCTCCCACATTCCAAAGACATGCATGGCAGGTTAATTGGGCGCTCCGAATTGTCCCTAGGTGTGCGTGTGAGTGTGGATGGTTGTTCGTCTCTGTGTGCCCTGCGATTGGTTGGCAACCAGTCCAGGGTGTCCCCCGCCAGCTGAGATAGGCGCCAGCAGCCCCCGCGACCCTTGTGAGGAATAAGCGGTCAAGAAAATGGATGGATGGATGGATGGATGGATGCAAAGGAAGCAGGTACCAAACAACAACACAAAGGCTTTTCTAGCTTTTTTCCCCTCTATGGATGTTTGTCACAAATGTAATAAAATTCAGTCACTCTGTGCCTATGAACGTGAACTACAAGCTTAATTTGAGAGTGGTATGATGTATGTGAATTAGACAATCATACCAAGTGACACTTCCTCTCTAAATGCTCAGCGAACCAAATAAAATAGAAGCAATGGTGGGTGGGAGGATACCAATTAGTGACCTTGCATTGTGTTAGTCAAAGCACAATAACACCTTCAGCTAAAATATAAAACGAATGATCACATATCGTCACTGTCAGACAGAACCTTGCATGTCCAAATATTTCTTTATGTCATCATATTTAAAAAAAAATTCGCACATTATTTACTAATTTAAAGTGTATAAAATAGCTTGACAACATATCTTTTATTTCTAATTTCACCACGTTTTCATTGTTGGAGAGCCTTGCAGAATTATGTTGTCTCAAGATTGTAAAGTCTGGATGCTTTTTATACAATATGAGTGAACATACCCAGATTTGACACATTTGAGTAGGGCCACTTTTTTGTTTCAAAAGGAAGCCAGGCAGCCACAAAGGTAAATTTGTGTGCAGATTACAATCCGACAATTATGCTGTTTAGTTAGCTCATCATTGTTTTATTGCATCTCTCATGGCTTTTAGAGCTTTTCAAAAGAGTTTAGGGAGAGGATATAAGCACAGTTGTTTTTCTCCTGTATTAAAGGTTTATAATTTCCTTTAGATGGTGGAAAGCACAACATGTAGCTCCCAAACTCACTTCAATGTAGTTCCTGGGAACCGCAATAGCACAAGATGGTGGAAAAGCACTATCAAACTCATAAACTCACTTCAAAGTAATTTCTTGGCCACAACATGGCACCAAAGCAAGACTTTTATGTTAAACAGATTTGGACTGAGCACAAAAAACAGGTGAGTCCCTATGTAGTGGACCATGAATATATGTGGAACATGAACATTTTTGTAATGTAGTTTTTAATGAAAAAAAAAATAGCACTCTATAATATTTGACTTTATAAAAACAAACAGTAACCAACATAGTCAAATTGAATGTAAAGAATTAAACAGTTTTCCCAGCTTTTTTGCTTCAATTCAAATTCAATAAGCATTGTGCTGCTCCTTCTGGTGCATGTCTTGGCCATTTGGGAGCAATATAATACAGACATAGTGACACACAAGGAAAAACACGGCGCACCGTGACGCAATCTGTTCGGCAGAGCACTTAGTGACGGATTTCCCCATCTGCGCGTGTTTAGTGAATTAGGTGATCCCTAAATGCTCCATTTTTTCCAGTTAGCGCGGTCAAAGGCGGCGCAAACCTTTAGTGAATAGGCCCCTCTGTGCGCTGCCAACCAGATTGTGCCACGGTGCGCTGGTGTTATTTGCGTGTATGTAAATTAGGTAATTTGGATACATTTGACGCAAACTATGCCCACCCCAATGCAAATGAGACTCATTGATATGCAGCGTCTATTCACTAACGCCAGCGCAAATAGCCACACAGAGTTTGCGTGACGCAAATAACGTTTTTGGAAAGCATGTATAAGCTTGTATTGGTTCCATACTAGATAGAGCACAGGTAGACCTGGAAAAGACTTTGTACTGCCTTTTCGTTTCACCTCAGTGGCCTCATTAAGTAAGCCCTCTTTCACATCATTAAGAGGTTTGTGGTGAAATTAACTAAAAGGCAGATTTAAAATAAATTAAGAAAAATGCATTGAAAAATGTGCGCACACACTTCATAAATCACTAGGGCAAAGCTGGAGCTGGCTTTCCATAATTAACTGCAGACTATTTATTTTATCCTGACGGCCTGTCTACAATGCGGAACTATGCTGAGGGGAGTGTGGAATATTTAAAGAACAGGGAGAAAGTGTGTGCTAATGATAATACAGTATGGTAAGGCAGACATTATGTTAATGCATACGAAGCAGAAAGAGACATTTCTGTTGTGTGGAATAAGTATTTACTCAAGTAGTGCACAAAGAAACAATAGACCGGATCAGTAAAGTGCAAATAATTCCACTATTGGAGGAAATTTACTGATCCACCACCCACCCCACCATAAAATTTCAACTAATCCACGCTCAAGCTAACTGCTGCGATCTTAACATGTTTTCAGACATAACTATTTTAACCGTTACTCATGTGATCAGAAAAAGATATTTATGTATTATTTATTTTTATGTTTACTTATTTTCCAACTTGGTTTGTTTTTGATAAGTTTGCACAACAGATACAGATAGCACACGATCAAAAACTTAATTACAACTGATTCACAACTCTGTTACTGTAATAAAAGGGTAGGTATGTATTCAAATTAAATTTATTTTTAATCAAATGTACATGATTATTTGAAGATGTATACAAGCTAACAGCACTATTTACACAAAAGTAGCGCCTTCTTTTATGGAGCACCTTTGAAAACATGTTTACTAAGTGCATTGACAGGCACAATAGGATATAACTCATAATAAAATATCAAATGGAAAGCTGTCGTATCATTTAAAACCTTTCAACAACAACAACAACAACAAAATAAAAATTGATGACAAACCCATGCAGATTAACGTGTAATCTGTTTGTTTGTCTTGTCGCTCCCTTGATGGGTCAATTTAAATTAAGTCATACAATTTTATTTTTACAATTAAGAAATGTAATTTTATAGTTATGTTAAAAATTTGGACTTCTTTGAAAACCATTTTCCAGGAAAAGATTTGAAATTGATTTTTTGGGATTCACATTTTTGTGGAGTAGTGCCTCACTAGTCATGAACCTCATCCCGCACGTCGCTGTAAAAAGTGTACCATTAACGATTGAGCTGCAAGAATCATATATCATTGTTTAGGTCCTGTTTTTCTTGAAACCATAACAAAAATTGAGGGAAATAAATGGTACGTTAAAAAATAAAAATATTCTGCATTGACCCCAAACAATGACTGTCATTTTCCAGTGATGTCGTCATGGCGCACTGACTGCGTCATATCATAACCTGACTACTTCACATGTAAATGCCGACTGGACCACTCCTCCAAGTCAGCTTCAACCCTTTCCTGCCTCTCCTCACATACGTGGGATTCGGGCCCTGCTACCGTCTGCGTGTCTCTTTGCCACAGTCGGTACTGCCTCCTCGTGGGCACAGTGCCCAGCCTGGCAGCGAGCCACATCAGTAACACCATCTTCTCTCTCGTTACATCCTTACATCAGACTGCCTGTGGCTCCTTCCTCTGACTTTATTCCGCACCACAGCTGCGATCAACACTTTGAAAGCATGCCCTCCAACCACTCAGGGAAAAATAACACAATCTCTGCTATTGGGAACAAATAGAGCGCTCGCACATTTGATTTGCTCGATTATTATGCAATCACACTGAAGGCAAGTTATTCATAAACAATGTTACATCAAGGCAGGATGCCAGGTGTAGCAGGTGCAAATGCTTGGGTATGAGCCCACGCTGTGTGCGTGAAGATGAATTCAGTTTTGCACATTTTTATGAATCAACACAAAAGGATGGAAATTGAGCTTCATGTTGTTGTTTGGCAGTATTTACACAGACATGACAGGAACCCTGCCAGCGGCACATTCAAAGTTGTAGGAGGTACAGTATTATTTGATCTTTGTTTCAGCCTACAGCTAAGGTGTATGTGCTTTATTGAAGATGCAATCACTGATCTTAAAACTTCCAAACAGTAAAAAAGAACTACTTGAAAAGTATTGAAAATGTAGTTTTTGTAATCATTTTTATTGTGTTGTATCATAACCTTTTAAGGCTTTTGCACTCTGTTGTGCTTTTTTTCACACAACGACACACTTGACTTAGAAGAAATGAGTGAATAAGCTTTTTATTATCTGGCAATATTTAAGTATGTGATAGAAAATGCCGCCACTCACACATTTAATTGAAAACCCGTTGGTCTATGTTACAGGGTTGTAGTGTATTACCACTCATTGGCTCAAACATTCTTCACACTTTCACAGTCTAATTAGGTCCAAACTTAAGTTCAATATCCAAAAGTTTGAACTAACCAATGTTAAATTCACTGTGTTATCTGAGAGGTATTTTGGAAATCTCATTCCTTACGTTGAACCAAAATTTGGCCAATGCTAAATATATTTCACTATAGGCTACCGTTACATCAATACATCTCCAGTAGCAGGCAGCGTGGGTTCAGCACCTTCTCAGTGAGCGTGAGGGTTCTATTTTTGTAGACTGGCGCTGGGTGTAGGAGCAGATGCATCTTCATTGTCGTTCTGGGACAAAGTCTAGCTCTATTTGGAACTGCATTGCGGCTGGTGTTCCAGTGTTCACAGCTGGTAATTTGGTGACAAAAAGTAGTCTAGGTTTTAGACTGGATAAAACTAGGTCTAACTTGTGGCGCAGATGGAGTAACGCAATTTTGGTGGATTTGATTGAGGCACAAACAGACAGATTCGCTCTGCAGATGTATGTGGTGAATGTCATCGTATTTCATTAATAAATATCACAACAGTGTGGGACAATCTCTCTGATTCATTGTAGAAATTAATTTCATTGGAAAAATTATTATCATTATCATCTTAACACACAGCACCACTATTATGGGGGTTTTGTACCTTACCCACATCACATTCGTGGCCGATTACATCATCCGCAAGGGGATATCTTGGAGTTAACCTACATAAACACAAACGGACTCCAGCGAGTCAATTTCTGTCTCTGCCTCAACCGCGCTGATTTTGAAGAGAATGAAGGGAGCTCCTTCGATTGGTGAGAGTGAACTGTGTTCCATCCCATAATGGTGCACAATGTCCGTGCTAGTCATGCAAAACACCAAAAGAAAGCAAACTCCATCCATGTGCACAATCGGACTCCGAATGGCACTTGACTTGAGCCTGGCATGAAAATAGGGCCCTGCATCTGTATCTATATTGTGTGCTTCGACTGACTGGCGACAAGTCCAGTTTGCCTTTTGCCTAAAGTCACCTGTGATAGGCTCCAGTTCCCTGTGTCATGTGTCTACACACCCAGAACAAACAAAAACCCAACAACCCACAGAACTGAAACATGACACCCTGTGACTTGAACCACGATAAGCAGTATAGAAAACATAGATGGATAAGACTTTTCCTGTTATGCCATGTCTGTCAAAACTGAACATTTGGATCTCTGACAAACCTAGCTTGAATGACACCCTGTGCAAGACCACCTTCCCACAACAGAGACTTCTGAGCTAACCCCAAAACATAGAGATTTTAATACAACAGATCTGTCATACTACCTTGAATTAATAACCTCTTATTTGAACTTATATTAGCAAAATCCTTGAAGAAATTCACAAGGGCGCACAAATTCCCCATACAAATTGTATCATCACTCTAATAGTAAACATACCATAGTTTAACATAGCATTTTTGGGAGGGTGGCACGGGAATGCTGCTGGTATCACACATACCAGAAACTACCATTGATTAGGAATTATGTAAAGCCACCTTTTTGATATCATTATTGCAGTGGGTCTCATTTTAACGTGTTATTGTGTAATGTGATGATTCAGCACTGTGACTGACTGGAGACCAGTGCAGTGTGCCCTGCCTCTAGCCCATCGTCAGCTGGAATAAACTCCTAACCCTAATGAGGACAAGTAGCACTGAGGATGGATGGATGGATGGATGGATGGATGGATGGATGGATGGATGGATGGATGGATGGATGGATGGATGGATGGATGCTGCACTTTGGCGCACTATAGGGGTAAAGCTAAGCGGAAAAAAAAATCTGAAAATACTGCTTGGCCGTCTTGAAATATCACAAATACTGTAGAAACAAAACACCTGCATATTTGTAGAAGCACAATGCAAAATTTCAACAGACACTGCACGAAAAACAAGTGTGTCTGCCTCAGATTTATAATTTGGTTTCCCGGGTGAGTAAAAAGCCTTGGAGGTGAGTGCATGCACAGCAGTCATGTTTGTTAAGATACATGGTGAGAGTCTCCCCTTTTTCCTCAAAGAAAATAAATATACACTCATTACATTCTGCACACTGCATATTTCCACATCCTTAACATATTGCACAGGCTGAGAGCAAATGTGCATTGCTGCACATGGGGAAATACATACCATGAAAAATGACAACAGAGTGGGATAACTGCGGACCTGGAATATAATGGGGCGGTGGAGCGGAGGAGAAATAATCATACCGTGAGGTGGGGGGGATGTAGGAGCAGTGGGAGGAGCGAGAAGATGAGTCTTTGGCCCGTGGCGGGGGAAATGGAGCTCTACTGCTCTGCTGCTGACTGCCTGGTTCCCCCAATAAGGCTCCCTTCTATGTGGAGACAAAAGGAGACACACACAGATAGGCTGCAATATTGTTGTGATATTGTCCATACTGTACAGTTAATCAGTGAGGTCGTTAGAAAGATCCAAAGCAGACAAATCACATTCTAATTACAGTGTCGGTAAAAGGCAGCAGTGTTCTCGCTGGCCCCACGGAGCCATAATCACCCTGCAGTTCATGCTGTGAACATTAGGTGTCTCTCTTTCACTTTGCAAGGCTTGACCCAAGCCTCTGAGTGGAGCTCTCTGCTCCTGAACTCCCATCTCCACATAATATATACGCCATCATTTGAAAATGGCAGCTTTTTGAAAATTCACCTTGATTATCAGACATTAAAAGTGACTTCTCCAGAGCTGAGTGTCTGGCTAGGGGGATGGCTGCAGACAGCGGAACAATACAGCACGCTTGGTATTAATGCCTGGCTGGGGTGTGCAGGGAGAAGAGAGGAGCCAGCCCTTTGTTCTCTCCTCTAGCCAATTATTTTTTACGTGTGCCTCTTTTCACAACAGCAAGAGAGAATTTAATTTTAATGCACTGTCCGGAAAAAGGGGAGCAAAAACATCTACAGTGTTCCTAAACAGATACGAGGACTATATAGTATCAGCAGCTAAATATACGTATGTACATGCACACATCTCTGAGGCATAGATGGATGACAAGGGCAACTAGGATGACATCAACCCCAACGCACACTCACAGAAAGAGTGAGGGAATAGCATGAAATATAAAACAAACACCGCCTCGCTTCCAAACTCGTGCCAAAACACAACATGGGTGCAGCCCAAACCTTAGACGAAAAAAGAAGAAAGACACCAAAATAATACCAGGCATGTTTCTTTATACCACATCGGGGTGAAGTGATGGGGACCACATTAACATGTGCATACCCAAGACACGGCGATAAGGAAGAAAGCTCCCTGTAAAAATAGCGAGGATTCCTGATCAAATGGCATGGAAAATAAATACCTACAAGTGCTGTCGGTAGGTATGTGGCCAAATATTTTTCTAATTGGGAGGGCACTTTATCTTGCTGTCAGACAAGCTGTAAAAAAAAAAAAAAAAAAAAAAGCAGAGCAGTTCCCAGAAGGAGAGAAGCACAGCTTGCTGGCCTTTTATTAGTGCTGGAGCTCTGATATATGCCGATGCTCCAGGCTTTCATCAGGAACCTGTACTATAAACACACACAAAAAAAACTTACAAGCCATTGTGAAAAACCAAGGCAACCACTCCTGAACATTTCGGCTGTATTTTCCAACATGCAATTAGTATGCACAGATTACTGCCGAAAGTTCTACAACACACTGCCAACTGCACAAAGGGCCATTTTTCAAGTTTACAGGTTAGCATAATGATAACACATCAAGTGCTCAAATGCAGAAGAAACATTAACATCCAAAAGCAACAGAGCAGAGAGAACAAACAAACACTGCTGTGCATCCGAAGCGTGAGACAGTATCGTAACAACCCGTGTAAAATGATTAAGTCACAAGAGAATCAAAAAACACACAATGCAGCTTGCACACAATCTACAAAAAAATAAAAATAAAAATAAAAAAATTCTTACAGTTCATGCAAAGCAAGTTTGGTGTTCCAAACTGACTCATGCAAAGACAGACAGACAAATGCATTTTGTGCACAACTCACACACCCACGGACACTGACAACACAGCAGCTAAATTAAATTTCAGTCCTTGGGCAGACAACTAAACTGCTTGTGTGTGGGACTCACTCTGAGGCACAGCAAAAGCAATTCTCTGGAGACGCTGAAATTAAAGGGCACAATCCCGCTTGTTTATGGTTCTCACTCTCCTCTCCTCTCAATCACATGTTTTATTAGCAATCATTCGGCCCTAAAAGTCATGCTTTTCGGCAGGCCACCAGCATGATGACAGCACTTGCTGGACTTAGCTTGCACGGAGCACTTGCATTTACTCACACCTGAAGCCTTCCATCGCCAAGAAGATCCAATCAAGCCCATGACAATCTTTTCACGAGAAAATACTTAAGCCTGAGATGCGACCAGTTTGTCAACACAATTGTATAATCTGTGTGTAATTATTATTTTTAATGGTGGCTATGATTTTAAACAATTTCCCCTCAAAATGTTGTGCTATATAAGCACATAAAGGGAAAAAAATAAGCGAAGTTTGCGCTGGTAGAGACAGGTTGCTGCTGGTAAGATATATTACAACTAGACTTACCATGTTGAAAAATAATAAATATAATAATAATTACTATCATTACCAAGAAAATTGTTATTATTGGAGAACATACCAACAAAGGTTAAAAAAAAACAAACAAAAAACATTAGGAAACAAAAACAGTAAATCCCACTCCATTGCAGGTTCCAAGTTCACGGTACTGCTACTTGGCAGATTTGGTCAGAAAACTATTTTGGTGTCTTGTTTAAATTGGGTCTAATTCCAATGTTGACCACTAGATGGTGGTACGTCCATTTACTGGTAGTTTGCGATGTGAAAGAAGAACAAATCAGGAAGTATTCAAGTTTTCATAAGGGTCAGCATTCACTGTAATCCTGCTTTTTACACCGACAGAATGTTAAGTGCACTATCATGTAAAATGTGTAATATTCTGCAGAAGAAATGTTGACATACATAATGGTCAGTATATTTTTGTATATATGGTGCCGACCTCCAAAATTTGCCTGGATATTGTATTATTGAGGCATCTCTTTCTAAATTCCATCCCCCATCTACTGTAGCATTGCTTCTCTGTCCTCTGTCTGGAAGAAGAAATCTTCTTCTGAGCTAGCACTGTTGAGATTAGCTAATGACTGCAGATGGGATATATGCATCATTAAAGTGGAGAGAAGGCTGTAACACAAGTTCAAGTCAACAAAAGAAACACCTTCAAACTATTAGAGTAAAACTTTATTATTTCTCAACAAAACTCTACAAAACTTCACACATGAATGTACTTGGCCATGCTGAATTTCTCATGAAAATTATTTAAAGACGGGTTCTAGTCAAACATCCATCCATCCATCCATCCATCCATCCATCCATCCATCCATCCATCCATTTTCTTCATTGGTAACTTGGACAGGTCGACCACAAAAATTGATCGACACAAACATTTCTGCCTCAAAACTATAATTATTAATGTTAAAGCTATATTTACGGCACTGGAAACAAATGTTTGGCCACTGTGGTGTTTCCGCACAAACATTTGTTGCTGACAGACCATGTACGACTTCCTTCCTTCCAATAGAGTCATTCTCAAAAATGAAAAAGATGAAGGTTTGGGGACATTTTAAATTAAAAAGGAAACACTTTTATGAAATTACTGCAAATACATGCACCATGTACACCTGACTAGTCAGCCGCCACTTGGTGGATATCTGTTGCTTGAGGTAAATAACAACTCAGTTGCGCACACTATACGTCCCATCACTATTCGGGGCGCGGATGACCCGAGTAATCAATGGAAACATCGATTCTAAAATTATTTGTTAGTGACAGCCCTAATATTATACAGCCCTAATATATGTGTTATAGTGGATAGTATATTTTGAGATTTATGAATAGTTTGGCTACTCATGACTATTATGGTTGTGATTTTTTATTTTTATTTTTCACAGAGCTTTGGTACAGCTGTGGTTGTTGTGACTGTGCTATATGAGTAAAGTTGAGGGCTGAGCTTAAAAACATACAGTCCAATAAAGTCAAGTGCTATAGAGGATGGAAGGACAAAATACACTCACCAGTCACAACAGTGGGTGTACCTGCATGTGCCATTTAATACCATAATATGGAAGGACCAATACTATAGTTTACACTAACCACCAAATTATTAGAGGAAGCTAAAATATTAACTTTCAGAAGGTAGAACCACAACCACAAAATAACATTAATACCTATCTGACAGTTCATTAAAGGCCAATATTTTGTATCCATCTTACCTGTAGTGTTCTCCCTAGTTCAGCTCTTTTGTTAGTTGCATGTTGGCTATAGCACTACTGCTACACCTGGAGTAAAGAATGAGACAAGCAAATAGTTAGAAGGAAATGTGTCAAATACATGGCAGACAGGTGGGGCTGTGCCATGAGTGCCCAGATGATCATTTATTTATTTATTTATTTATTTATTTATTTATTTATTTATGTGTCTGACAAGGCAAATCATTAAAGGTGAGGTGTCATCTAAATGTAATATATTTTTCATGGAGCACAGTGCAAGCAGTGCAATTTAATGCAAACAATTAAAAAAAATCTATATATATATCCAAAATATTGTTGCATTTTTATTTTTATGTTCATCTGGTATTAATGTCATCCTAAAATGTTTTGAGATGATGCATGCGGTAGCTTAAAACAAGTGTCCCTCAGAAGACACTTCATCAAGAAGCAACATGATGTTAATGCTGACCACATGGGCTCAAGGTCACTCGATTGAACCTTTTCTCAAGCCCTACAATAAGTTGCGACACCCACAAATGTCAGTTCAAACTTTACAGTGCCAAAAGGAAGCTTTTATGTTAACTGTGCCCAGGAGCACTATTGACTTCTATGTTCTCAGAGGCCTCTGGGAAAACATATCACACAGAGGACACGGCAGTTCCAGGAGAAATACAAATAAACATATGTTGTGTGCTATAAAAGTTGGAAGGATTAAGGTATGGCATTTGTACAGAGGCATTTTGGAGTGATGCAGAGAGAAAGGCTTAACTGAATGAGGAAAATGTTTAAATCCAATTATTTGAACATGCGTATGAGGTAGTTAGAAGGCCGCCAGCTATAATGAAACTATTTTTTTAAAGTTATCGAATAATCATCAAAACATCCACCCATCGCAGCAAATTCTAAACTTTTCTTCCTATTCTCTGGACCAAAAGTGCCAACATTAAATAAATACATAAATACACCATTAAATAATTAAATAAAAGTGTCATTAATTAATTAAATGTTTCATTAATTAATTAAATGTGTCATTAATTAATTAAATTCGCTCTGATTATTTATTTATTTATTTATTTATTTCTCTATTTATTTCTCTATTTAATTATTTCATGGTCACTGTGTTGCGGTGTTTCATGAATTTATTTTATCTGTCAAACTAGCCCATCAAAGTTAGTGGGCGGGTCCTAACACCTGATTGGTCAATCTGCTCACCAAGTCAAGGCAAATCCATTTCAGAATAGTCAATTGATGCGGAGTGAGTAGCCAGTAATCACAATTGATAAGCTGGTTGGCGCTTTTCACCTAAATAGCTGCGTTTCCTTTAGACATTAGATTTACGCTTTCATTAGGTGCTTTTTGAGACGTGCTGAAATGGAAGTTGTTCGCAAAATTTTAATGGAAACACTTTTTTTCCGCGTTTCCTACTAGTCATGTGACTCCGCCCGGTCATGGAGAAAAGGAAGTACAGGATCAGTGGCACAGCGAGAAGCCACAATGGTGGCCAGTCCGCCACTTTCTAAAATGCTCTATTGAACAACTGATGCAAGTCCAAAAACAAACATCACCAAAACGATCAAAACATTGCAAAAAACAAAAAACAAAAAAACAAAAAAAAAACGAAATTTGCATTTATGTATGTAAAACGTTACTAACAATAGTAGCCAATTTAAATTCAGCTCAACTTTATTTTGAGAGCACTTAAAAAAAAGTCGCTGCAATGAAAACTGCTGTAGCCAACATGGAATAAAAATCAAACATACGAAAACAATTAAAACATTAAATTAACAACATACAAACAGTAAACACTATCACATTCCAAAGCAATGTCCACACTCGTGTGGACCTGCATCTATCTATAATATTTTTCTAATAGAATTTGAGATATATTTAAAATCCCTTCAATATATCAAGTCTGAAACACGCAAACAATTTATTCTCGTGACATTGGATGATGCGACCGCCTACATGAACTGCAAGATCTCGCAAGAGTTGAGGCGGGACATTACGAGAACTACGCCTCAGAAGCAAATTACTCTTCAATGGAAGGCAAAATTGTACTTTATCGAAATAAAAGAAATATCGCTTTTATTTTGATGTTGGTTTTGCACAACAACAAGCCTCGATCACTCTATATCAGCAAAAAAATCCATCACCGTAGCCGCCATGTTGACAACCACTTCAGGTCAAAGCAGTCGCTTAGACAAGATCTGAGTGAATCAGGCCTCAGCCCCGCCCACTAACTTTGACGAGCGAGCTTCACAGATAAAATAAATTCACGAAACACCGCAAAACAGCGACCATGAAATAATTAAATGGAGAAATACATAAATGAATAAATAAATGAATAAATAAATAAATACAGTCTTCCCTCGCTATAGCGCGGTTCACTTTTCGCGGTCTCGCTGTATCGCAGATTTTTTTTAAGTGCAATTTTGCATATTTTTTTGCAGTAATATACCCATTTTATAAAATTTATGAAGTTTTGAACATTATCAATGTTTGAACAAGAGAGAAATGTGAGAACATGTAAATGCCTCAATGAGAAAAGTGTCTAAATTGTGTGGTAGGGGATTTTAGAGCCTTAAAACATTTATAAGAATTGTATATTGTATATATATATATATATATATATATATATATATATATATATATATATATATATATATATATATATATATATATATATAATCACGGGGAATTTAATTAATTAATGACACTTTTGTTTAATTATTTAATGGTGTATTTATTTATTTAATGTTGGCACTCTTTTGGTCCTCCATGCATACCACCGCCCACACTAGCCATTCAAACAAACATCCGTTCACACTATATTCATTGCCAAAGTTTGCACTACTTTTGGTCATCTTGTCAAGTTCCTGCACCAAATTAATGGCACACTCTGTGACAAATAATAAAACTCAACTTATTCATTCTGCACCATCTTCGTTTAATTAGTGAGCAATACCGTAAATTATCACTGCATCTGTATTTAGCCTGTTTTTAACCTTTTATTCACCATGTGATCATTTGAAATATTAAGTACAGTAACTATATCCCCATTCTTAATTGCCTAAATAAATAAATAAATAAATAAATAAATAAATAAATCATTTAATAATAATGTAATAATTTAATAAAGCCTATGTGTAATGGATACCAAATCCAGACTAAATTATTAATTATTGTATCACAGTTTCGAGTTTGCCCCTCTCATGCTGCTAAATACGGCAACCAAAAATATTAGAAGCAAACTATTACAAAAGCCTTAACCCACATTTTCTACTGGACAAGTTATTTATTTATTTATTTATTGTACTGATTTGGACCCTTTTCCTACATAAGAACAACATAAAAAAAAGTGTTTGGGGTTTTCTCATGCTTTTATTTGTTACAGCGGACGCCAGGATACTGTAGTATGGCTGTAACATGTTGTAAACCTACCAAGCTTGCAAATCAACTTGCGATTGTGGTTAGCTCGGATCCAATCATGAACCAGAAATTATGTTTTTTTTTTTTTTTTTTTTTTTTTTAATTGGTTTACTTTAGTCATGCAAATATGTCATGTCCACTGCACTCCAAAGGGGTTAAAGCGTGGTTATAAACCACCACTATAATTATTATTATAACAACCCAGTTTTCCAAAACACCCTGGCAGTTTCAAGCAAACAATCGAGTATCATTATCATTTTAAAGGCAGAATTTGGATTGGATTGTGCATAAAACGCACCATATATGCATTATGTCTATCAAAAACATGTTCAGTGAACAAGTAACTATCACAGGGAAATACAAAAAGAAGAACATTGTTATGCTCAGCACACACTGGTAAAGATGAGAATATGAAACGTGATGGTTCTTAGGCCTACAGGAAAGACCAGGGCCTTGCAGAGAGCACTGTGCCTGCATGTTGAATTCCCGAACCTGGTGGCCGGGCTCTGAAGCTACCATTGGTAAAGCTGCAATCAACTATGTTCCTCAGTAGTTCATGTTTGATCTCCGTTCTTCCGAATAGTACTGAGACATCAGTGCTCCTGTTTGTCCAACTTATTGAACCACAAAAAGAGGCAGGGCAGCGGTTTGGTGGAAAATCAATCCACCAAACCTATCCTCAGACAGCATATTCACACTGTGGTGTGAATGCGCAGCATACACCTTACATGTATATACTTGATAAAGATAAAGAAATGCCAGTATATTAAGTACAAACCTGGAACTGCTTGTTTTGTGTCAGGGGGTTGTAGAAAATGCTGATAAAACAGATTAGTGTCTTTGATCTGATCTTATCCTAAGATCGCAATTTCTCATTCAGTTATGATGGACTTATACTGTTTGAAAATCTTGATTCACTAAAAAACTGCAAACTGGAACTCAATGTTATAAACAATGTCAAGGAATCCACGTAGCTATGAACAACGTTGTTTTCTATGGCGAGCTATACGGCATACAGTTGCCAATCCAGCGTCAACAACAATAAACAGGCTACTAATTAATACAATGATGCTCTACTCAATAACATGAGAGGATGGGATGGAAGGAGGAGAGAGTGAGCCAAGGATGATGCGAGAGAGAGAGAGAGAGAGAGAGGAAGAGCAGGGAGGGAAAACGGAAAGGATGGCAGCAAGACAACACGGCAAACAGACCTAGATTCAGCTTGACTTGGACCCTTTTGCCCAGTGCGTCCGAGGCTGCGACATCATCGACGAAATGACGGCCAAACAAAATGGAGACTCAATCTGGAAGCAAACCAAACAATTTCTGAGCTTCTGCATACAGCCTTGGCAAGTATTCCATGGAATTAATAAAAATCCTGAATTAAAAAAAATTGAGACACTTTCCATCTCCGTCCTGTTAAAAGCATCATTGCTGTTCCAAGTCAAACAAAAGAGCCTGGTGCTTATTCCTGAATTGTCATTAAAGATTATGCAAAAAGCTATTTTGCGGATTCACTTAAAACGTGTCTCATCCGTTAGCGCTCTCTTTCTGTGTGCGATCCACACGATAACCCTGGTCTTGCTGTCTTTGCCTCACAATCGCTCCCTCTCTCTCTATTCTCCCCAACTGATCAATACTTCATTTAAATCCTGACATTAGCACGCTAATAACGGACAAAGGAGACGAAAACAAATACAAGCAAATGTGCAGTATTAGGTGACACAAGAATGGGTGTTTTATGACATTTGTAGATTTCATGAAAATATGTGACGTGGGGAAAAATAAGGCACAACTATGGTATATGCAAGTATGGGGAGGCTCCACCGCTGTTTTGATTTGAGCTCCTGAGACTGATCAATACACATTTAAATCCAGACGGTGGAGAGCGACCGCAATATCTCGTCTCATCAGGAAAAAAGGCAAACACGCCATCCCAATTATCATCTCAAATGACTGGTGTCGAGGAGACACAAGTTGGATGCTGATAGAAGCATATTTCATATTTATTCAGCAGAATTTTTACATTAGCACCTGGGCTCATAATTGGCTAATATATATGCACGCTCACACTTTTATCTATTCACATAATTCACAATGAGCACAATCAATACTGCCCTCTCCATACGCCATGCTCCACACTCATAAAGTGTGTCTGCATTAGATCATATAATAAGCCGTTCAGAAAAACCCAGACGAGACCAGCTAATTTCTTGGCGCTCAGCGAAATTGCCAGCGAGTGTAACTAGCTAATCTCCCCGCTCGTCATTAAATCCGTATATTTACCTGAGGAGCCTGGAAGTCACGGGCCTGCGCGAGAGAGACGCATCTCATTGCAATCTCATCCCATCGAGATAACTGAACAGATCCTTGTAAAGTCAGGTTTTGTCCATTGCGGACACAGACAGATGGCGGCAAGAACGAGGCATAGACAGAAGAGAACAAGCCAAACACCGGGTCGAAAGTGTTACGAAACGGAGGCAAAGACGAAGGTTACGCTGTGGAACATGCACTTGCAAATGGTCTGGCGGCAATGTCGACCAATGAGCAATTAGGAAGACAAGACTTAGGTTATTGATCCTGGTTTCAGGGTTTTTTTCTCTGGGCTAAAAAAGCTGCTGGGGGTTGTGTGATGGCTGCTGAAGCTAAAAAAAAAAAAAAAAAAGAGAGAGAGAGAGAAAAGCAGTAGAAGAAGAAGCAGGAGGAAGGGCAGGTCTTTCTCTCCCAGGCCTTGAGCTCTTGAAATGGGTTGTGGGCATTCGGTCGGTCGGCTGTCATTGATTACATCAGACTTAGGCCATGAACACACATACTATACATGCATATTGTCAAAAAGAAACAGACTTCTATACAGTATATTTCATTGTTTTGATCATTTGCCCACACATGAATGCAACTTTTGGTCCTAAGAAACTGAGCTTGTGGAAAGCACTGGCTGAAATCATTTTAGCTTGTGTCATTTGAAAATTGAAAATTTATGTCATTTGAAATGTGCAACAAGATGTAATGTTTTGACACTTAATTTTACAATAGAACATGTCCAATGATGCCAGTTCCTAATGGGTTTGGATTTCATTTTGTGCAATGTGTACTGTGTGACGCGCAGCGCACAAATAGCTGACTAAAAATATATTCACTTCATCTCCTGGGCTCCGTATACACATGCTCAGAATTTTAAACACGAATCACATCTAGCATGGCAGAGGTGTCTGAAATGCGCTGCTGAGTCAGCTGTCGTTGCTGTTTCAGGCTTATGATTACAATTGAGAGCTTTGTTTTCATCTTCCTAAAATCCTGTTTTTGTGTGTCTTGATCTCATCAGCTGCATAAAAATCGCCTATATGAACCACTAGATGACCAGTGACCCTCAGTCATCGCAGGGAGTTCTTCTTCTTCTGAAGCCCGGTAACCCTGTGACAAATCTAATGCTACGTTTTCCAAGAGACATAAAAAACAATGACCAACATGGGGAGACAGACATTACCTCTTTAGGCTTGGCTCCATCAGTGCAGGCTCAGTCACCAGGCACTCACCATTGAGCCTCACCTCCAGGCCTGGATGCAAAGGCATCCATCCGTCCGTTTTTCCACTTATCTGGGGTAGGATCTTGGGGGCAGCAGCTTTAGCACGGAAGCCCCGACTTTCTTCTCCCCAACCACTTCATACAGCTCTTCTTCGAGAATCCCAAAGCATTCCAAGGCCTGTCAAGAGACATAGTCTAGTGTGTCCTGCCTCCTCCCGATGGGATATGCCTGGAACACCTCACCATGAGGCATCCATCCTAACCAGATGCCCGAGCCACCTCATCTGGCTCTACTCTGACCCCAAATAGTCAGTTAAATAAAGGTTCTGCCAAGGTCATAAGTAAAAAAAAAAAAAGAAAAAACAAAACAAAACCCAGTAATATTTAGAATGGAAATCCTGTGGATGAAAACCGAACGAACAAACATGACATTCTGTAGAAAGGGTGCATTTCCCAAAATTGACCAAGGCTTGCCCCTTTTAATTACGGCTATGGTGTTCTGCGTCTGTGTTTTCTTTTTGAAATCACTTCCAATATGTCAAAAGATAAATGAGAATCACTCTGAGGTGATTGCTCATTCCTCCTCCATCGCCTTCTGAAAGAGGACACCTTCAACATTTGGACCTGTCACGTCACTCTCGGCTAAATCCCTAGCAACCACCATAGCAACGGCTGAACTTGAGGATGAACGTGAAACGCATGGCAAGTTCCCTCCTGCCACCAGGCAGAGAGAAAAAAAAAAGGCTCAGTAAGAGAGAGGCAGATATTCCTGAAATACCTGTATTATATGTTACATAGAAGACAAGTGTATTCAGTACACAAAAACTATGCCCCACTGTATTGATAACCTCAAATGATTATGTGACATCCACCCAATCGTGAACAGCAATAGGATAGCGCTACTTTGACCAGGCTAGATTTACTGCAGGCTGTTTGAGATAAATGATTATTTTTTCAGTGACATTACCTTTGAAATGTAAAGACCTGAGTGTTTATTGGCCATTGATAAGATCCCATGTGTATATTTCCCACATTGACTCGCATTGCTGTATATGTGTAAAATAATAATAAGAATAATATAGAAAGCTTTTCCTTTTATCAGAACAAACTATTCAGGTTTGACAATAAAGTCTATGCAAAGGAGAATTCACTGCATTAAACTATTTGAAAAAGAAACCATCCTTTTAAAATGAGAAAGGGTAAACCTTACATAGTCCTTCAGTGTTTATTGGCAGTCAGGGCAAAAATACACTCACTAAAGTACTCTGAGTAGTTATTAAACAAGCGTGGAAGTGACCTCCGGTTTGAAGCGTTTTTCTGAGAGCCAAAGCTGCAGAGGCCATCTTAAATGGATTTCCTAAAGTTTCATTCTGGATTTCAGAGACAAGACAACCTGACAAAAGGCTTTGTTCTGGTCATGGTGCACTTTAATTGAATTTTGTTCACATATTACAATATTATATTGTAAAAACTGCAGAAAAAAAATCATGCAAATGTAGCCCTATATCAAAAGAGTAACACAAGAAAAAAAAATAGTACTTATATGCACTAAATATCTGGTACATTTTCCATTGTCATTTGCAGAACCTATCGTCCATCTATAGATATGTATCTATAATATGATTACCATTCAAAATGTATTATTCAAGAATGTGAATAGTTGGTTTGAAACTCAATCTGACCTGAAATGAAAGGTGCTGAATGTTTTTATACTAATCCACAATGTGGCCAAACTTTCAAAGGTAAATGAAAAACAGGAATGTTAATACCCTCCACTAGCCTTTGAGGCGTCTGTGCCTTTGTATCGTGAAAGCTGAGGAAAGCAAGTTCTGATTCAGCTAGATTGCGTCCGTTCTTAAATGCAATTAATGAAGCTCACAAAGGCGGTTTATGCTGACAGGATTTTTTTTTTTTTTTTTTTTAACAACAATGCAGTAAACACTGCAGGTAACACACACACACACACACACACACACACACACACACACACACACACACACACACACACACACACACACACACACACACACACACACACACACACACACACACACACACCACGGGTGCTTCTCAAGTTAAAGCGCAACTTATTTCATCTCTGTTGTTATCAAATACTTTATTATTTGCAATGCAGTTTTACATTATATTCACTGTCCCTTTGAGATCATTTTACAGGCTTTGTTTCTCATCTTCATATTTCCCCCCTACCTGCAGCCGAAAATAATGTGAAAGCAGCATCTCAATCAGAAGCAGTGAACTTTGCAGAGGAATGATAATGTTTACCTTGCTTCAGCATTTAGCTCAAATGGCAATCCGGAGAGGTCTGGCATTTGTTGGGGCAATGCAAAATCAAATTAGTGAAAGCAATGTTAATTTCAAGCAGCATTTCATTAAAACAGAATATTATCGGAAACAAAGTCTCCAAGTCCTCTTGACTAATCTAATAATGTTTAGTTTGTTGGCTTTAATCACATTAAACCATGAAGAAGCAGAGACAAGGCTAAATCAAACAGGCAGAGGATTCCGTAATCTGTCTGTCATGGCCACCATTTGATTTCCTGACATTCGTCACAGTGTGGAGTGCATGAATCACTTCAATAGCATAATCATTAAACAAAAATAGAAATAAAGGGGAAAAAATGAGATGGTTGCCATTCGCCCAATAGTCATGTTTTTAATTTTGTAAAATAAGGAGCACAATTGTAGGCCTACTGTACATGTGCCATTCGTCTCACCTGAGAGTGATGCAGTTCTGCACCTTCACCACTTGAGGCCTTGAGCTCAGGGGACTGCATGCTGAGAAAATGACATCAGAGACAATTGTTAACTGTGACATATTAATCTTTCCTTTTTAAGCTTTCTTATGTTTATATGGCATTACAATCCTGTGGCTTTGGATACAAAAAAAAAAAAAAAAAGTCGATACCCCACTGTTTAAATACCAATTTGTTTGTAATAGAAACAAAATACGACCAAGATTTTAAAAGAATTTCTGCCATTAATTTGATATTTCTAAAAAAAAAAAAAATCTTTTTTTTTTTTGTGAAGGGGAGCAAAAATAAAAAATCTACTGAAATAATGTGCAATAAAGTGTACACACCCACCTATAACGGAGGATAAATTAACCACATTCAAGTGTATGTTAAATGGCTCACTTGTCCTCATTTATAGTGCCTCTGATCACCCCCAAATGAAGTTCTAGTAGGCTTTTTCAGACCTTTGCTTTCTGGTAGAAGCTGCCACCTTGTCTAAGGCCCCAGTTGCAGTTTTTAAGAAAAACAGCCCAAAATCATAATGCTTTGCTTTAGGTATATTAAATTGTGGCAGGTGTATGTAGGCTCCCATTTAACATGAGTTTGAATGTGACCAGTTCATTCTGATCACAGCCACATCCAAGCTACAAGAGGGTGTGGAGCTAGATTATCACAGTTGTTTATTTTGACTCCCACGCTCTAAATTCACTTGATTGTAAAATTTAAAAGTCACATTACTGCAGAAAAAAAAGCTTTGAAATGATTTATTTCTGTGTCATTTATTTACGTCAAGAAAACCTAGCATTTGAACAAGGGTGTGTAGACCTTTTATACCCACTTTAGTTGGCACAGCTATCACCGTGCTGCTTAAACTTCTTATGGTTCCCAAACTGTGATTAAATTTATTGATCCGAACTGTATCATCTTGTAAACTGAAGTGTGGCACATCCCTTGATGGGAACACAACTTTAGTTAACAGCTGTTTTTATTTTATATACAGTACAGTGCAGATATTTTATTTTTCCTGTTACTGAGCATTTAGAAACACAAATTTTACACATTTTGCACGTTTTGAAAGAAAATAATGCAACTTAGTAGAGGACAGTGTTCCCTGAAGACCAAAATAGTGATGTTAAATACATAAGATAAAGAGAACAGGACAAAGCTGAGTTTGTGGGAAATTGAATGTCTATTAGCAGACATGTGCTGTAGTTTAAAAAAAAAAAAAAAAAAAAAAAAAAAAAAAAAAAAAAGGCAACCGTGAATCACATTTTTAATATTCCACTCCAGTCCTGTAGATGGTAGTGAAGCATATTAAAAGCTGGTTGTCAACCACCTGCTAAGCAAATCGAGTCAGTTAGGAGAAAATAAATAAATAAATAAATCCCAGATCCGCACCTTTAACCAAATCTGTGTGATAATTTAAGGGACTTTTTTAAAATTCGTCTTTTAGTGGAGATTGAAAACGATATGGCCGTTTTTCTAGAATGAAACAGGGAATCACCAACTGTGTTGATTTACTGTTCTTGCTGTGTTAATTCTCTATGACTCAACATTCTTTTCCACTCTCTAGATAGAAATAAATACAAACAGGTAACAATGTTTTAATTTCACTGCAAAAGAGAAACAGAATATGGGCTATATCTGTGAAGGGGAATGTTTGCTGAATAAGGAATTGGTAATGAAAATGCTTCTGATGAATTTATAAAAAGAAAGGAAAGGGGGGTGGACCTTCATCAGATCCTGCTCCCCGAAGAAAAAATAAATAAACTAACTCATTCCCCATCAGTGCATACGATCACTTGAATGGAATCAATCAACTGTGTTCCGCTTGGCTTTGCTCTTCGTTTCCAAATCCAATCTCTTCTGTCATCTCAGAGCACATTTATAAGGGCCCAGCCTCTTGATTATCTCCCTCCCTCGCCTCAACTCCCCCGCTTCTGCATGCTCCAATGTATTAAATTAAATGAGGTGTCTGTCCAGGTCACCCTCACCCCAGCTTCACATAGCCCTACCCTTACCGCTGGTAATCAAGGAAGAGGACCCCTCCCTGCGAGTGTTGTGCCAGCCAGGCTGCATAAATTAGCATTAATGAGGGCTGGAGAGACCTGCCGTAAAGGAGACAGAAAGGAAGAAGAGAGAGTATTGGAGATATGATGCATTTACAGCTTCAAACATCCACAAAGGGATTCTTTATCATTTACAGTGTAAAAAAAGACATTGCAATTTCTTTTTAACAATGTGGGACATATTTTTCTTGAAAAATCCCATTTGTGCTTTCCTATTTGAGCTTGTAGATTCGAAAATAATGCATCACTGCAAACTAAAAACCGAACACAATCATCCTGAATTCAATGTTAGACATCTGACAAATAGAGTCAAAGAAAAATAACATACACACACTAGATATTAACATATCTATTGAAATACTCCCCTGTCTGTAAATACTCTGTACTCTGTAAATCTACTGAAATGCTCCTTAAAAGTGACACAAATACTCATCTGAGCCTGGAAGGGGGATTTCCACATTTGCGTTCCTTCTCGAGGTTTCTTATTTTTCCCCTGATGTCATTAATATTTGTCAACTGTGGTTCTGTAAAGCCCTTTGAGACTCTTTTTTTAGGCTATACAAATAAACTTGACTTGACCAACTGAAAATGTTAAATTGAAATATATAGTTTTAAATCTTTTATTGTTCAAACTTGTCTAAACCTGCCTAAATACTTCCTAAATTACCCAAATCTATCAAAATACTGTACTACCAAAAGTGACCTAAATATTTCTAAATCTACTGAAGAAATTCCCAGAAAAGTCATTTAAATATAGTACTCTTAAATTTTACATAAAGACTCCCTTAAAGTGACTCACCTGTATACACTCAAATACTTCTTAAATGTTACCATAATATTCCTATCTCTACTAAAATATTGTAAATTTATATTGTGCCCAGTGACTATTATGTATTCAACAGTAGCTCATAAAAACGTGTTATGGCATGTTAAAAATAATTTTAATGGCTGTAAAGGTGCAGAGGAAAAGAAGTTACATTAATTTAAAGATAATGGGGCGGGGTGCGATTGTTGGAACGCGGCCAGCAGTGTCCGAAAACGGCACTGTTGTGTGAAACCCGGAAGTAGGAAGTCCATGTCATCACCCTCATACTGGACCATTTTGACAGCATAGCCTGTTAGCTCCTAGCCTAGCTTGTGTTTCAGTTGCTTAGAGAGTGAATAAGTGGCAGTGAAACTTAAACCTTGAATCACAGAAAACAAAAACATTTTTAAGTGACCAAGGGACACACTCCTGCAGTGTACACGCATCTGCAGTCAGCCATTACTCAGTTGTGGTCTTCTCTTGACAGTAGCTTCAAGAGTGGCCATTATTAAGCAGATGCCAAGAGCCTACAGTGCTTGAGCTACGGAGCGCAATAAAAATTCTTTTTTTCTTTAATTAACTTTTACGAGCTATGAGGAGAACATGCTGTCACCTGACTACAGCTCCAGCACTGATTATTTTTTGCCTTGCCTCTTTTCTGCTTTACTTGAAGCACTGGAGTAAATAATAACATAAAAATGGGCATTAACATAAAGCAAATTTCTGATAAAACAGCTGCAGTGAGGTTATATGAGTCAAATAACATTAAGAAGTGTTGGTGCTTTAATGTATAATTTCCAAGAAGAAAAAAAAAACACTTCTTACACACCCACATGCACATTTTTGACAGAATGTGATGGATAATCTTCAAATGAAAAGGCATTTACAAAGCAATAGCACGGAGTTCAGCTGCAGCTATGAATGTCACACCTCCATAGAAATTTTAATTAATATTTCTCAGTCAGCAGCATAGCAACCCGCTTCTTTCTTACAAACAAATAAAAGCAGACATCTTTTCATCTTGAAGTAAAATGCATAGGTCTTGCTGATCAAAATGGCTACTCTCTGCTTAGTTCATTTCCTCTATCTTGTAAGGTATAATAAAAGGAACGTTATAAAGGAGCGGAAATTGCATTTGTGACAAGCCTGGGCTGAAAAGAAAGAAAAATACATTTATATAATGGACAACATTTACATCAATATTTGACATGGACAGTGCTTTTCAACTGCTGAATACACCAAGATGTTAATATTCTGACTTAACTGACTATATGTTATATATCCTTTTTGTATTGGATGCTATGGGTAGTAAGGCAGCACTACATACAGTACAGTCTATAATAGTGTATTTGTCCATATGAGAACTTAATTAAATCTTGTTCATGAATTCCCTTCGTCTTTGGTGTAGCATTCATACTAAAAATAAATGTTGGGCTGTTTCATCTATGGGCGGCACGGTGCATGAGTGGAACAAACAAACAAACCTAACAGAGGCTGCAATTAATTCTGTCCTTGCAGAATTACTCACCTTTCCTTGTTGAATGTTAACAGTGAGAGGTGCTTCGTGCATTTTATCTGGTAAAGATGTCAGTGCTTTTTTTTTTTTTTTTCTAAGACAAGATCGAAGATATTTCCATCCGTCGCCGTGATTGGTCAAAACGTGCACAAGATGCCACATTGTCCAATCAGCTCAAAGTATTGTACAGAATAGACATCCATTCCCGAATGGATCTACCAAGTGAAGTTCCAGATTGATAATGTGAAGAACTCCCTTAAGTGAATCACAATTATCAACCTGGCTTGTGAGGTTATCATGACGTCATTGAGCCGTCACATTATCTGATTTCCATCCATTCATTCAACCTGAAGTTTCCGCACCTTGCCAGTCTAAGCTCTGTGAGGGTGCAAATTACTACCTGGAGAACCTACCCTAATAGTGAGGTAAATTAATGATTTTGTGGACATTATATATTTAATTTGCATTGTCTGTTTTGTGTTACCTACTAAAGCAGCTGTACTTTTTAAGATGAAACTTGCCACACACCAAGGTTAATTAATTTTACTGTATTTAATAAAGTTGTATTAAAACAATTTCTATGAAATGTTTCCCAAAAAGTTTAAAAAAGAGAAAAAGAAGGGACACTAATTGATGGTCAATGACGAGCAATTAGAAATATTGATTAAATCCTCCATTACAAAGCATGCTGATGGAACCAATTACAGCACAGTAAACATTTCACTGCACTCTTCTTTAATGAAAGGGAAACTGTTACCGTTATCGCCATTATGTTCAAAGCACATCCTCTGGGCATCCAAAAACAAGGTAATACTATCCTCTAAATGAAATAATGTCATCCGACCAATATTATACTAATTATTTGATTGGAAAACACAATCTCAATAAAAAAAGAAACAATTTGTTACAAAACAACAGTGGCAACAAAAGACAGTAGCTCTACATTCTGGTCACAAATCAAGAAATTTGGTGTTTCTCATGTCAGACTCCTGTTATGATGGTTGGTATAAATAAACAATCAGCTGGACATTATTCTGCAGATAACATGAGGTAGTTATCTGTGTTGCAAATTTTATATAATGTGAAATCACGAAGCAGTCAGAGTGCCTGGACCTCTGCCAATGCTAAATAAATAAATAAATAAATACATAAATACAAAAAAGTCAATCTGCAAAAAGCATGACTGAAAGCCTACATGAACACAACATATAACATGATCAGTTTGGATTTGACAGAAATCAGACATTTAAACATTTGAAAATATTAAATGTGAAATATGTGTTCAAATACTAAACAATTTCACACAACTATACTGTACTAGTTTAACCATAATAAACAATAGTGCTTGTTTGCACAAAATAATGCTCGCCAATGGCTCTAAAATTTACAGACATAGTATGACCCAATCAGGATGTAATAATATTGATTTTTGGAATGGTGAGAAGAAATGGGATAGTACTGGATTTCAGTGCTGTACTGTATTTTGCAGAAAATGTGCAAGAAAATGTTGTCAAGCAACAAAAATGTCTCTGCACAATGGCTGACTATAAAAGCGGTGGAGGAATGGAATGAAAATGAGAGTGAGCCAAAGAGAGAGAGAAAGGTTGAAAGGCTGAGAAAAGAAATTAGTTTATGTATATTGCGGCCCATTCATACACACACATTCCATCTGCAATCCCATCAGCTGTCAAAATGGGAAAACGATGTGGATGTGAGATCTGCAGGAAGACCTGAACTTGGTGCACCACTGAGAGCTAATCAAAACACAATCACGTTCACTGCCAGAACAGATGCACACAGGCCTGCGTTTGTACACTCATTCGCTCTGCTCGCACTCACAGCCCAGAAAACGGCTCGTCTCTCCCTTTCGTTTTCACAAATCTGTACATAACTCACAGAAGAATATTAACTTGCAGTCACACGTGGGCACACATGTATTCCATTTGATTTTCCTTTCAAACTATCCAACATTCTAAAGTGGGAAAAGCCATATGAAACCAACATGTTGCCTTCATTCTAAAGTGGAACCTCTGGTTGTATCATTTGGCAAATATATACTGTTCCTCCAAATTTGCACTGAACTTTCCTCTTTCTACACCCGCGGGGACATGATATCACAAAATGTTAAGATTTGGGAATAGCATTGGTTAATGACTTTTTGGTAGTTTGGAACATTAAAATGTTACTATCAAATGATGGAACTGATTTTTAGCTACGATCTTTACATTATTCCTTAATCCTGATACAGTGGTGCGTTGAGTTATGTATTTAATTTGTCCCTTGACCACACTTGTAACCTAAAACATTCATATTTTCCAATTGAAATAAATGTAAATACCTTAAATCCATTCAAGCCTACCATTAAAAAACAGCATTGTATTTTAATAAAAAAATATCACTGTATTAATCAAACATACAGTAATGACATAATTAAAGACAATTAATAAGAATTCAACTGCTTATGTCACACTTTTTCAGTTCTGCTTCTTATTCTGGTGTGCATGTTTTTGCCACTTGGGGGCAGTGTAATAATGACACCAATGAATGGAGACCCAATTCATCTTGGCTCCTCAGTATGGTGGTTAAAATTAGTCACTCTTTGCAGAGGATAAAGACTATATGCCTGTGAGTATTCTCATACGGTCTGTCTACATGTGTTGCAGCAACGTTTGTGGTCAGATATTTGTTGATTAATTAAAGGGTAACAACACCACCACATACAGTAGATGCAAATTGTTAGCCCATGTGCATATTGAGTTTTCCAATGTTTATTAGCATTCAGATAGGGGAGAAATTGTGTTTGATTTCAATACGTATCGTGGAAGTTTTTTTTAATTTTTTTATCTTAATTAGTTTTACCTTTAGTTTAGAGTGGCAATCAACAGCTTGTAGCCTAATTTTGCAAAAAATATTTACCCGCAAATCGAATAATCTGCCAGTATAAAGCTCTCATATCCCAAGTTTCTGCTCACAAAACAAAGCAAAAATAAATAAAAAATCGATTGACAGGTCATATGCTGAGCAATTAATTTGACACTTGTATCTCCAAATTCTGTATTTTTCAAATTGCTTAAGAGTAGATCCAAGTGGATATAGCTTTTCATTTTATCTACCTGGACCCCTGGACAGTACAAATTGTACAGCCCAAGTTGAGGCAAGGATAAACTTACTCCCCACAGCATTCTAAATATAATATAAATGTCTGACAAGTGTACAAATGTCTGTTGCTACATCAGATAAGATGTACTGACTTTAAAGCCTTTTCCATTTGCTACCTTCCACTGAATTTGGCATCCTTTTCCTATGATGAGGTTTGGAGACTCAGCTTTGTTAAACAAATAATAATAATAATAATAATACAATGAAACAACAACAATAAAAAAAAATCAAATACAAAAGGTCCACAGCAGAAAGGAGAGGCTATTGAGAAATGCAAACCCTTGACATAGTAGTAATGCACAAAAATATGACCGTATAAAACAGACCTGTCATGAATAAAACAATATCCAGTGCACTTTAAAAAAATTCACAAAGCAAACCTTTGCCTCTACCTCTCAACATAATTGACATAACATACTACACTTATAAGTGGATCTGTCAGACAGTGAAGGAAAAATGAGATACCCGTTGGGATATTATTGTGATATTATATGGAAAGTGTAGATGGTTCACTGCCAAATCTTTACCGCTGCAATTAGATCTATATTGTGAAAATCATTTGTCCTATCTGTCAGGCACAAAAGGGTCAACTGAAAGTTTACATCTCCAATTTCTGTTCTCACTGTCTTCAGTTTAAGACCAGGAAACGTTGAAAATAAAGTGTTTTGAATGATCAATTTAAAAAGTTTTCACTTTCAACACTTATTTACCAAGTTATTTACTTATAGTTAGGTGCAAATAACACTTGTGGGGACTGACCAGTAGTGTGTATGTATGTATATATATATATAGTAGGGGTGTTAAAAAAAATCGATTCGGTAATATATCGCGATACTACATCGCACAATTCTCGAATCGATTCAATAGGCGGCTGAATCGATTTTTAAACTTCCATTTTTAAAGCCGCAGTGTGTAGCTCACGACCGCCATCTATCGGTCAAACAAGATCATGCAATGATTTTAAGCACACGAACTACGGCGTCCCAGAGAGACCCTACTTCAACAGCCTACCACCAATTTCACCGGAACAGAACGCAAACAACTTCTGGTATGATGATGACGTAAGTGAATTGCATTTGTTAGACATACTGTACAGATCCCTAATATTTGTGATTTAGTCATTTAATTTCAGAATTAATATTTTTGTCGGCATTGTTAGGAAATACTGTACGTCCGCTAATGATAATGGCTATCTATGTTCATATTTGTTAGTGCAACTAAACCATGCAACAGAGAACACACAGTTATGTTATATGTTTTATAGACATGTGGACCATCTCAAAGAGGGCGAGGAGGGGGCGAGGGAGACGACGAGGAAGAGAACGCGGAAGAGAACGCGGTGTCTCGTAACGTACAATTATGTCATCATGGAAAAATAATTCCATTCGAGCATGCATGTGAATGGCTCAAGACATACCTTTGCTTGGAATATGTGGTATTTAGATTACATCGTTTGCTGATATGTTTAGTATATCGTACAAAAATAATGGCGTTAACTGAACTACACATCTGCAACTCAGACTCGTAATTCCCCCCGTGTCTTGTTGCTACTAACCACTCAGAAAAGTGCTGCTTACAAAAACATTTGAAACCCTTTACTCAGATATCGATTTGTCACCATATTGAACAATTTTACCTAATAAATATCACTAAGCAACTTAATTAGATTTGATTGAAGATACAACAGCTTCCTTGTACTTCGATGTGCAGGAATTTACATGGCTTTCACAAATAGTCTTGCTCATGTAATAATGTACTTCATTGGCTCAGTGACTTTCAGTTCATTGTTTGGTACCTCATCTGACATACAATTGTTACCTTCTTGCAGAGACTCGTACAGGAAATGACCATGGAGGAACATGAAGATATCCAAGTCCAGCTGATAGACTGACACCAAGAAATACTTTTTGACACATTGGTGACACATCAGCACCACCATGATTTTCCTGTACCTGGATCCCACATCAGCACCACCATGATTTCCTGTACCTGGATCCCAGACTGCAGGACCTTGGTGGACTTGTGGCAAATAAGTGACACTTTCCCAGATCCTCGAGGACAATACAAAGGTTTTTTACCTGGCATATAATTAGTCCATGTCTGACACTTGTTGTTGTAGTTTGTATAACTTGTATATTGTTGTTGTGTGTTAATTTGTACATTTTGAATAACTAAAAAATACTATTTCCTTTGGCGTCAACATGCAGTGTTCATTCGACACCTAACCTAACACTATTTTACATGACCAGAAATGTAAAAAATCAAAAGCCTGGAGAATTATTATAAATGCTTGCAATGACAAGGAATTCTTCATTGGCCAATGAATGTAAGGTACAGTACATGAAAATGAATAAATAAAATAAAAGTACATGAAATGAACATATTAACTAAAAAAAAAAAAAAAAAAAAAAAATGCTGTTAGAATATAATGAGCTACATGAATTGCAGTTGTTCCAGAAATTTACTAATACGCTGTGCATTTCAAAATATGGAAAATAGACATACAGGTTTGGGCCAAAAGTAGTGTTACAGAGCAGGTATGTGTTGTACACAGCTAAAATATCTGATTACCTCAATACCATGATGTTTTTTTTTTGTGTGTGTGTGTGTGTGTGCTGACATTGTCCCCCATTAACATTGCAACATTCCTCAAACTCTCCCGAACACATAGTATGATCTGTAACACTACTTTTCGCCTACTCTATGATGTTATTGGGGCAAAATTAAGGAAGGCTTGTCCATTGATTGTGTGAACAGACTGCAGTAAAAATGAAGTCACTTCAATGTTTGCTGGTTTTATTAAGTTTGACATGCTCCTTGACTGCACAAGTACATGTTATGGAGTGAGGGCATGTTCCCACCAACGATATCATATTCTTCAAAGGCTTGCTGAGGAAAGTGAGGGAGGAGTCACTCCATGGCTTCAGACACCTGGTCAGCAGGTCCTGTGTAAAACAAGTGGTGCTTGTACATGTGACCATTCCGTATTGCTTCACACAAAAAGTTAATGTAGTGTGCAATGCCGTCCATATGTAAATGACATACCAAGACGTCGGCTGACTTCAGTTTGTTGCAGCTCAGATATTGTAGGTGGAGATACTGGTGGTACAACACCGAAGCCTTCTGGGGTCCTCCATTCAAGTGTCCTCATTCGGGGCATTCCAATTTGGCTGCTGACTCTCCCCTTGATATTTTTTTTTCTTGCAGGTCGGTGATGTATTTAAACGGTGCATGAATGCTTGTATACATCAGAATATGGTTCTGGAACCCCTCAAGTTTGGCTGTTGATCTAGTGTGACACAAACAAAAACACAATTATAAATAAAATAATTGATGATACTACTATATGTTACCAACTTTCCAACAAAGCCCCCAAAATAGAGGTAAGATCTTTAGTTTTTGGGCCCAAAACATTGTATTAGCTAGATAAAAGTAACTTGACTGCATAGAATATGCAAAGGCTGCTTGCTTGTCGAGTTTCCGTGGAAAACGTAGCAGCCTGTAAATTCTTGTGCACCCAATTACACAATGGACCAGTACACACTTGAGTGAGAGAGTTCAGACTAGCAGTGCTTACGGTACAGCCAGCATTTAAGTCCAGAAAGTTATTCCCTGCCGAAAATTAATTTCGAGAACACTATTTTCACCAACCACAACGAAAATAATTTTCAACTCCTCCACTAATACAGTATGCTTTAGATTCTCCATTGAAGTTATGGGCAAATATACCTCCGAAATCACAGTTACATTACATTACACAATAACTTGCGCATTTACTCTAAATATAACGTGCCAGCGGGAATCTTTTTTTTTTTTCAAAGCAAGTAGCTACATAACGAAATCGTTCGAGTGGTGCGGAGTTGCTAATCAACAGCTACAGTGATCGTAAAACAAAGGTACGAACATCGTATTAATTAGTACGGTGTATACTTTTTCTCTCGCTCTCAAAACGTAAACACAAATGTACTCTTACTTACCGGTCAAGTATAAAGCAGTCGAAGGCACCGGCACGTCCCAAACCTAGTCTGTTGCTCATTTCTCTCCATCTGGCAAATGCGGCTACAATATAAACTCTTGTTTTGTCGCGCTGAAATAAAATAAATTCCCAAAGCAACTGTGATGCTTGATAATGCTCTCTTCGGGGACCGGAAACTCTTCTTCTTCGTGTACATGCGGTCGCCATACAAACCGGAAGTGCGTCTGCAAAGGCGTTCCAAAAACGCGTTAAGAAATGGAGCGCTGAAATTTGTCTTTGACGGCACCCGTAGCAGAAAGATGCCGGCGAAACATGGCGGACACTAGCAGGCGAGGCGCGGTCATGTAAAATAATTAGTGATTTATATACTTACCGTTATATTTTAAAAAAGTATGTTTATGCGATACAACATATCTTTTTACTTACTACTAACACAAACATTTGTTTTTTTTAAATGAATGACTTTTTATTTCACCACTAGATGCCACTGTATAATACTGAGTGTACCTTTAAAGGAAAAATATTCAACAAAACGTCTTATTTCGGGTTAGGGTTCACACCTTAAGCATGGAAGAATGTTATATGAATGGAACATTAAGCCTTAATATTTTATTTTAATGCTGTTCAAACATGAAACAGATTACAAACTGTATAAGACTGGAGTTTCAGATAAATAAATAATACATTTTCATACAAATCTTACACTCCACAAGTTTACTGATTAGTATTTTCTAAATTTGAATGAAAAAAATCGCAACAATCGACTTATAAATTCGTATCGGGATTAATCGGTATCGAATTGAATCGTGACCTGTGAATCGTGATACGAATCGAATCGTCAGGTACTAGGCAATTCACACCCATAATATATAGTGTGGGTTGCAACCACCCTTGACGAGTAGAACTATTTCAGCTCATTGATCCAATCTCTCCAACCATTAAGTTCAAGTCACATTTTTTCCTCTTTTTTTTTTTTTTGGGCGGGACATGAGCGGACTGATCACCATGACTTGGCAGGGACCTGGGACAGACTTGGCAAGGCGTGGGCAAGCTTGGCAAGGCGTGGGCAAACTTTACATGACATGGGCAACTTGACCAGACGTGGACGAGGGTGAACTTGACAGAACGTGGGCTACTGAATGTGACAAAGATGAGTGGAAACTTGACTGGAGACCAACAAACAATAGTTCTTATAAGACTTGACTTGACTTGAGCAACAACACCAACACAACTAGACAAGACAAGACAATGCTCCCACACCACGTGAACAAACACCACTGACAAAATACACCAACACTAACGAGACACTAACAAGACACGCCTGGGAAACACAATAGGCTGAGGGCACTGATTGGTAACACATACTGGGAAGGGAAGACATGCAGGTGGACAAGGTTAATGATAACGAGACACGGGGAGAACACAGGACAAAACACCACAACACTTAAAACTAAACAAAACCCAAACACCCAGAACCAAAACATGACAAATACGAAGGTTACCGTTATTTAAATCAATAGGGGGGAGAGTCAGCCCAGGCCATGGTATTAATGGTATATAATATTTTACATTTATTTTATTTATTTATTTGTAGTGCTTGTGAATTGCAATTTATTTGAATTTTGCATTGTTGATGACATGCAAATATGACAAATTGTTGTCCACTACTAACTATACTGACCTTGTGAGTGTGGAAACTAAAACTCACTCAGTCATCAGAGTACTTTTCAAACAAAAACCTTTTGGGACACTGTATGATCACTTGATTATGTCAATGCCAACGTGAGTCTAGGCTACATTTATAATGTATTTACATATCATGTTGGTTGCATCACTTTTAACTACTCTGGGTGAAGAGACACAATGATTTTAAGACATCCATCCATCCATCCATTTTCTTGACCACTTATTCCTCACAAGGGTCGCCGGGGGTGCTGGCGCCTATCTCAGCTGGCTCTGGGCAGTAGGCGGGGGACACCCTGGACTGGTTGCCAACCAATCCACACCATCCACACTCACACACACACCTCGGGAAAATTCGGAGCGCCCAATTAATCTGCCATGCATGTCTTTGGAATGTGGGCGGAGACCGGAGTACCCGGAGAAGACCCACGCGGGCACGGGGAGAACATGCAAACTCCACCCAGGAAGGTCCGAGCCTGGACTCGAACCGGAGACCTCAGAACTGGGAAGCGGACGTGCTAACCACTCGACTACCGTGCCGCCCTGATTTTAAGACATCCATTGCCAATTTGAAACAATAAATTTATAATTATATTTGTTGACCCCCCCCCACACACAAAAAACAAACAAACAAACAAACAAACAAACAAACAAACAAACAAACAAAAACTTGCTTGCCCCTCCATATCCCATGGTAAAATTAGGGAATGTCTGAGGACATCTGCTGGACGGCATGAGAATGTAAGGTTTGTGGGAGTTAAATGTAAGTGTATACTGTATAGTGCACTTTATCAAAATACTACCCTCCTCCATCCTATGGCTGAGCAGTACAAATAGACAACCAGGACAATCACTTTTTTACGGCTGTATGTTACTTGTACACCATGCAGCCTTCATTGTCACAAGCACTAGATCTAACCTTGGTTATGTGTAACCTTGTTAGCGCCAACACTGCAAGGATAAAGAATAAGATAGCCAATGCCCTTAGTTTCCCCCCTTATGTATCAAAAGCACACGCACGCACATGCACACGCACTCAAACCACGCACTAACACACACATTCGCTCAAACAATCTGTTCCACTTGTATTTCCTAGTCTTTTGACCAGTGTTTACAGAGTTGAATAATTGTTCAATTATTCATGCTGTTAATAACCAGCTGAGTCTCGGTGGTACAGAGTATCCCTGTTCAAATATTGTAGGGTGTGTGTGTGTGTGTGTGTGTGTGTGCGCAGAGCACAAAGAAATTGAGAACAATGTTTGAACAGTGAGGTGAATGTGTACGTAGAATGTGTATGTGATCGCAGCATGAGTTATCACAGACTGAGCTGAATTGACTGATATGCTGCTTGAGGGTGGTTATAGGATGGGCTTCTGTGTCAACATAAAGGGAAACAGTTTTTGTCAAACTCAAGGTCACTCTACAGGCACAACACTAAAAAAAAAAAAAGCTCACATTCGCTCCACTCCCCTCCAAAAGTATTGGAACAGCATGGTCAATTCTTTTTTTTTTTTTTTTTTGACTGAGAATGGGTTTGGCATCAAGAGATGAATATGAGTCAAATCAATCAACATTTTACCATTGATTTCCTTATATTTAGGCCGTAATATTAGGGATGTCACGATAAGGGCAATATCGTGATATCGTGATATTAAAACTGCCACATTATTGTCGTCGTCATGTTCACAATATTTAAAAGAAACACATCTGTTAAAAAAGTCAGGTTGATTTCCATTTGTGCAGTTCTGGCACCCTCTAGTGGCTAGTTTATGAGTGCAATTTAATTTTCGATAGGGATATTTTGGCCTTCTATGTTTAAAATCTATGCTAATTGTCAGATGAAGGGCAACCTAATTTGCTTGTGAAGCGATCAATGTGTGCTTGCATTCACAAGTAAGTGCCTCAATATTGTTATTAGAGATTGTAGGTGGTTTATATGTATTGCTGTTATGTACAAAAGCACAGTATTGTGGATTTTTTTTTTTAGTATGAACTCTCTTTTTTACAATATTGTGATCTTTTTTTAAATATCGCCAACGCCCCCACAATATCATGATAATTATCGTATCGTGACCTTCAATCGCGATAATATCGTATCGTGATGTTTGGATATCGTTACATCCCTACGTAATATGACATTCAACTTACTAATATTATTTGTAACGAAACATTTTAATTGAGCAAAAGTATGGTGAACAACACCCGTCAGTGTTCAGTCAGGAAAATTCATGCTCAAATAATGTAGCTCACATGAACAGTGGGTGTATTAAAGGCACTGTAGATGTAAGCATCTTTAAATAAAAGCTCACATGGCAATCTTGCATCTCATATTCATCTACAGCAGAAAGAAGTGCTTGGCCTCAATGTTCCAAATCTTTTCTCTTTGTCAGTCTGAAACAAACAAAAAAAAAGTACCTTTTTTTTTTATTTTATTTTATTTTTTTTTAAATCTAACGTGAAATTTCAATTGGATGGAGCATTTGTAATGGCCGGTTGACGTATAGACAAAAGTATGACTACACTCAAACTGTCAGGGCTCGGAAGCGTGGTGGTGGACCCAAGTGCAGGAGGTGGAACGAGTCAGGGAGGCAGAGGTGCTCAAAAGGAGTCAATTTAATCAAACAAAAAACTAAAGTGGCAAACAGGCTTGGTGACAAAGAATAACAAAATACCGACAGGAAAAACTATACAAGAGTAGACTTAACTATGGCAAGCAAGAACGTAGGGAAACAGGAAAAACAGAACATAAACATGACAAACTCAAAACCCAACAAAAAGCAAAGCAAAAACCCACCCTAAACAGAACCAAAACATGACAGAACCCCCCCTTCAAGGGACAGCTCCCAGATGTCCCATAAGGTCCATAAACAAAAAAAACAGGCGGGAGGGTGCACGGCCCACAATCAAGGGTAGTCCAAAAAAACCAAACAAAATGCCAAAACCCTAGAGGTGGCCAGACGAGGAGTGCCCAGAGGGCCAGTCAGGTGGGCGTCCCGGACGCCAGACGAGGAGTGCCCAGCGGGGCCAGTCAGGTGGGCGTCCCGGACGCCAGACGAAGAGTGCCCAGAGGAGCCAGTCAGGTGGGCGTCCCGGACGCCAGACAAGAGAGTTCCGACGGAGCCGGTCAGGAGGGCGTCCTCGACGCCCGACGAAGAGAGCCCGGCGGGGCCAGTCAGGAGGGCGTCCCCGACGCCCGACGAGGAGGGCCCGGCGGGGCCAGTCAGGAGGGCGTCCCCGACGCCCGACGAGGAGGGCCCAGTCAGGAGGGCGTCCCCGACGCCCGACGAGGAGGGCCCGGCGGGGCCGGTCAGGAGGACGTCCTCGACGCCCGACGAGGAGGGACCGGCGGGGCCGGTCAGGAGGACGTCTTCGACGCCCGACGAGAAGGGACCGGCGGGGCCGGTCAGGAGGGCGTCCTCGACGCCCGATGAGAAGGAACCGGCGGGGCCGGTCAGGAGGGCGTCCTCGACGCCCGATGAGAAGGAACCGGCGGGGCCGGTCAGGAGGGCGTCCTCGACGCCCGACGAGGAGCAGAGGTGGCGGCGGGGTGTTCGCCGCCGGAACTGGTGCATGCGAAGGCGGCCGCTGACCGGGCGCCGCCGGAACTGATGCTGGCGAAGGCGGCCGCTGGCCGGGCGCCGCTGGAACTGATGCTGGCGAAGGCGGCCGCTGGCCGGGCGCCGCCGGAACTGGTGCATGCGAAGGCGGCCGCTGGCCGGGCGCCGCCGGAACTGGTGCATGCGAAGGCGGCCGCTGGCCGGGCGCCGCCGGAACTGGAGCAGGCGAAGGCGGCCGCTGGCCGAGCGCCGCCGGAACTAGTGCATGCGAAGGCGGCCGCTGGCCGAGCGCCGCCGGAACTAGTGCATGCGAAGGCGGCCGCTGGCCGAGCGCCGCCGGAACTGGTGGAGAAGGCGGCCGCTGGCCGGGCGCCGTCGGAACTGATGCTGGCGAAGGCGGCCGCTGGCCGGGCGCCGCCGGAACTGGTGCATGCGAAGGCGGCCGCTGGCCGGGCGCCGCCCGAACTGATGCTGGCGAAGGCGGCCGCTGGCCGGGCGCCGCCGGAACTGGTGCTGGCGAAGGCGGCCGCTGGCCGGGCGCCGCCGGAACTGGTGCTGGCGAAGGCGGCCGCTGGCCGGGCGCCGCTGGAACTGGTGGTGGAGATGGCGGCCGCTGGCCGGGCGCCGCCGGAACTAGTGCAGGCGAAGGCGGCCGCCGGCCGGGCGCCGCCGGAACTAGTGCAGGCGAAGGCGGCCGCCAACCGGGCGCCGCCGGAACTGGTGGAGAAGGCGGCCGCTGGCCGGGCGCCGCCGGAACTGATGCTGGCGAAGGCGGCCGCTGACCGGGCGCCGCCGGAACTGGTGGTGGAGAAGGCGGCCGCTGGCCGGGCGCCGCCGGAGCTGGTGCAAGAGGAGGCGGCCGCTGGCCAGGCGCCGCCGGAACTGATGCTGGCGAAGGCGGCCGCTGACCGGGCGCCGCCGGAACTGGTGGTGGAGAAGGCGGCCGCTGGCCGGGCGCCGCCGGAGCTGGTGCAAGAGGAGGCGGCCGCTGGCCAGGCGCCGCCGGTCGAGGGACCGGAGGTGGCGGCCGCAATCCATGCGCCGCCGGACGAGGAGCAGGAGATGGCGGCCGCTGGCCGGGCGCCGCCGGAACTGGTGCAGGCGGTGGCGGCCGCAATCCATGCGCCGCCTGACGAGGAACAGGAGGTGGCGGCCGCAATCCATGCGCCGCCTGACGAGGAACAGGAGGTGGCGGCCGCAATCCATGCGCCGCCTGACGAGGAACAGGAGGTGGCGGCCGCAATCCATGCGCCGCCTGACGAGGAACAGGAGGTGGCGGCCGCAATCCATGCGCCGCCTGACGAGGAACAGGAGGTGGCGGCCGCAATCCATGCGCCGCCTGACGAGGAACAGGAGGTGGCGGCCGCAATCCATGCGCCGCCTGACGAGGAACAGGAGGTGGCGGCCGCAATCCATGCGCCGCCCGACGAGGAACAGGAGGTGGCGGCCGCAATCCATGCGCCGCCTGACGAGGAACAGGAGGTGGCGGCCGCAATCCATGCGCCGCCTGACGAGGAACAGGAGGTGGCGGCCGCAATCCATGCGCCGCCTGACGAGGAACAGGAGGTGGCGGCCGCAATCCATGCGCCGCCTGACGAGGAACAGGAGGTGGCGGCCGCAATCCATGCGCCGCCTGACGAGGAACAGGAGGTGGCGGCCGCAATCCATGCGCCGCCTGACGAGGAACAGGAGGTGGAGATGGCGGCCGCTGGCCGGGCGCCGCCGGAACTGGTGCAGGCGAAGGCGGCCGCTGGCCGGGCGCCGCCGGAGCTAGTGTATGCGAAGGCGGCCGCTGGCCGGGCGCCGCCGGAACTGATGCTGGCGAAGGCGGCCGCCGACCAGGCGCCGCCGGAACTGGTGCAGGCGAAGGCGGCCGCTGGCCGGGCGCCGCCGGAACTGGTGGAGAAGGCGGCCGCTGGCCGGGCGCCACCGGTCGAGGAGCAGGAGGTTGCGGCCCAGGCAAAGCGGCCAGGGGCTGCGGCGGCAGCGGCGCAGGCGAAGCGGCCAGGGGCCGTGGCGGCAGCGGCGCAGGCGAAGCGGCCAGGGGCTGCGGCGGCAGCGGCGCAGGCGAAGAGGCCAGTGGCTGCGGCTGCAGCGGCGCAGGCTGCGGCTTGGATCGCCTCTGCCTCCTCCTTCGTTTTCGGGGAGCTGGGGCTGTCGTCACACCAGCCTGTTGACCAAGGGACCGGGGAACTCGAGACAACGGGGAACCAGGTGACGCGGAAACAGGTGCTACTTGACATGACGGGGAACGTGAAAACAAAAAACTATAAAAGCTATCACTCGCACTCCAACCAAAATCAGTGTGCTCACTCACTTCACAATCATCCTCTAACTCTGAATCAAAATCAAACTCGGGATCGTGGTCAACAAAAACGTGGGGTGACAAAATCGTGTCATAAGGAAGTGCCCGGGGAGACTTACTAGGTGAACAAAAACTGGTGTCAAAATCAGAAATGTTTAACTCAGTGTCTGTGACTTCCAAATCAGAATCACTTAAATAACTGTAACGGGAATCATAAGGTGGTGAACTGGGTAAATAGGTTTTAACAGGTGAGGGGAACACGGAGACACAGGAACTCGAAAAGAAAGCTGAACCTACACCGAGGGAACGGGGTTGGTCAACAGGCTGATGGCGTCTGGGAGCCGGCCGACGTCGTGCCGGTCGGCTCCGGCTGCTCCCTGCTGGGTCCTTTCGTGGTCGGTCCATTCTGTCAGGACTCGGAAGCGTGGTGGTGGACCCAAGTGCAGGAGGTGGAACGAGTCAGGGAGGCAGAGGTGCTCAAAAGGAGTCAATTTAATCAAACAAAAAACTAAAGTGGCAAACAGGCTTGGTGACAAAGAATAACAAAATACCGACAGGAAAAACTATACAAGAGTAGACTTAACTATGGCAAGCAAGAACGTAGGGAAACAGGAAAAACAGAACATAAACATGACAAACTCAAAACCCAACAAAAAGCAAAGCAAAAACCCACCCTAAACAGAACCAAAACATGACACAAACAGTCTGCGGAAAACATACGCAATATCAGTGCAAGACATTAATTGTTAAACATTCACCATAGTTATTGTTATTATCCTGCCCGATTGTGTGTTCTTTGTGTGCCTTTCTTTGTGACTTGGAATCAGCTAGACTGTCTGTCGTTGTCTTCAATATTTTCCAGCATGTCTGTTTTTTTTTTTTCTTTCAAGATGTGAGGTGCATGTTAAAGGCGGGGGCAATGGATGACCTTGGCAAATGTCTGAAGATTTGTGTAGATTGGCAATACTGATAATAATGGAGAAATTAATAAGCTAAGGTTGCACTGGCCTGAGGGATTGGCTCCAAGGTTGGAGGTGGGGGCGCAGGGCAGCGGCGGTCTGCAGTTATTGGGGATGATTGGGTTCGGGGTTGCAAGGCAAGAATCAGGAAAGGGTGGAGGGGGTCGGGAGGGAGACGGGCGCAAAGTGCACGATTTCCTTAGCAGCGGTGTGGTGCTGCAGTCCATGCTGTCACACGTCAAAGAGGGAGCAAATCAAAGGCAGCTCTTTTGATGAATATAAAACAGAGCCCTGCTGAGAACCACTCTCCCTCCCTGCTTTTCTAATCACAAGGCTGCAGAGGCGACGGGCTGCATCAGTCCCCCCACCCCTACCCCAACTCCCTGCAACCCCACCCCTGCCTGTGCGGCACAAAGTGAGCGAAAGCCAGAAACTAGGAGCGGAGGACAAACCGCACGAGCGATCACAACAATGGCTGCTTTATAATGACAGTAAACATTTGTGCTTTTGAGGCGTGTGCACAGACGGATGGGTTGGGGTGTGGCAAGATGCTACAGCTGGGTTTATGTTTTATCTATAAACATCAAACACTTACAGTTGCTCGCCTACCCGGCTTTTTTAAAACACGTCTGACATATGCTCAAAAATCTATTCTACGGAGAGAATAAGATGATTCTGATGTGAATTATTAGCTTGTTGTCTTTCACTAGGCAGGGATAAGACAGGTTTAACAAGCATTTCTAAACACCCTTCTTGATTTCCATTCCATCTGTTCTATTGTTAAAAATATTAGTGACATTCAATAAACCACATGGAATTCAATCTAGAGTAAGACCAGTTATTTTATCATCTAAAGGCGATGTCTCCTACATTCAACCTAAACCTCTTTTATTTTCCATTTCCATCTCAGATATTCTTTTATTATTTTTTTAAATCACATTTAGACACTCCTATTGAAAATACTGCATCACTAATCAGTTTCAATACGATGTAATGCTGTTCTGCTACCACCATCAAGAGCATTCAGTGCAAAACTTATTAGATTGTACAATTTTTTGAGAAATTATGCCTCTAAAGCAAGGTTATTTTAGTTAACTGAAACTAATGAAATAACTAAAACTAAAATTCAAAAAACATTTTCGTTAACAAAATAAAAAATGAAAATACTTTTAAAAAATGAAAACTAATTGAAACTACATTTTACATTTACAAAACTTCCTAAAGTTAACTATAATTACAGTGAAAATGTCTTTCATTTTCGTCTTTGGTAATTAATTTAATACATGAGCCTTTGGGGTTGATTTGAAATGTGATTTAAGTATATTTATTTTGATATTAACCGGAATAAGGATGTTTGAAAGTGTGTTGCACAGCAGCGACGTCATCTAGTAGCAGCCAATAGAAAAGCACCTTCAGATGATGTCGTTCCTAGGTTGATAATTTTGCGTGTTTGACTTTTGTCTCCAATGGCGCGCCTTGCCTGCTTTTCATTTAATTCAGCCGAAATGCAATGCTAGGTAAGAAGTGCATTACTTTTTTTATTTTATCGTTGTGTTTATTAGATCTTGCACACAAGTAATATGCTTTTTTTTTTTTTAATGAAAACTAATACTCAAACTAACAAAAAAATTAAATTAAGCATTTTTTTAAAATAACAAACTAATTTAAAAAATAAATAAAAAAAATAAAAAACGAACAGAGCAGCCCTGAAAACTAATTACAACTAACTAAAGTAAAAAAAATAAAAATGAAATAGAAACTAAATATAATGAAAATAACTACAAAAAAAAACTACAATAACTCTGCTCTAAAGTCATGCAAATGTTCAAACTGCTCTCAAGCGTGTTGTCACCAAACACTTATTGTGCAAGATCTTGTCAGACTTTGCAAGACCTTGCTGTTAAGGTTCCGGTGCGACCGGAGAGTGGATCCCAGAATCACAGAACACAGAGGAGTAAGCGAGAGATTTTATTCACCAAAACACGTGAATATGAACATAAAGCGCTGGACACAGCCAGGAAAAAGGTTAACAAAAGGTGCTTGCAAATTGCAAGGAGGGAAATTAACAACACAAAAAGACCCGAAGGCTACAAACCGCAAACACAAGAAAGCAACAACTTACTATAGCTATGAAACACGCCACATAAAAGTGGGAACAAAAAGAGACGTAGCAAAACTTACGTAGATGAAAATCGAGAATCTTGGACTATAATAATAATTAGCGAAGGCGAAAAACAGTAGAAACACTAGACGATGGCTGTGAGCAGACGGAGCAACGACCCGACAGTGGCTGCAAGGAGTCCCAGTCCTTATGAAGGCCTAATAGGTGATGCCCTGCAGGTGTGGTGCAGGGGACACGCCCCTCTCATTAATCAGGCACTGTGAGACAAGGAAAACACACTGAGAGCCCAGCAACATGACAGTACCCCCCACTCAACGGACGCCTCTTGGCGGACCACCTGGTTTTTCCGGATGTGCCGCATGGAACACACGCAGGAGGGACGGATCCAGGATCCAGGAGCGGGGAATCCACTGCCGCTCCTCAGGACCGTAGCCTTCCCAGTCGACCAGGTACTGGAACCCCCTGCCCCGAGCTCTAGAGTCCAAAATCTCCTTTACCGTGTAGATCGGTTCACCATCCAGAGTACGTGGAGCGGGAGGTGAAGCCGCCGGAGGGTTCAAGGTACTGGAGGATACCGGTTTGAGCAGAGAAAAGTGAAAGACAGGATGTACCTTTAGGGTCGGTGGAAGTCGCAGCTTCACAGAGACTGGGTTCATGATGGCCTCCACCTCGAACGGACCCACGAACCTCGGTCATAACTTCTTGGCCCCACCGGCCAGCCTGAGATCCTGTGACGACAGCCAGACCATGTCACCCGGCCTGTAGACAGGGGCCGGTCGACGGCGACGATCCGCCACCTGGCGGTTGCGCTGAGCAGTGCGGGAGAGAGCCGCACGGGCCTCCCGCCAGACCCGATGGGCTCGCTTCAGGTGCAATTGAATCGAGGGGAGGACCACCTGCCCTTCTTGGGAAGGGAACAGCGGAGGCTGATAGCCATGGGCAACATAGAAGGGTGATTGACCAGTGGCAGAGGAAACCTGAGTGTTGTGGGCATATTCAACCCAAGGCAAATGAATTGTCCTAGCAGTGTGATTATACTGGCATACGCACCGCAACATCGCTTCGAGGTCTTGGTTGGTTCTTTCAGTTTGTCCATTGGATTGCGGGTGGTATCCAGATGACAGGCTGTAGGTGGCCCCCAGGGACTTGCAGAACCTTTTCCAAACTTGAGAAACAAACTGTGGTCCACGATCTGACACAATATCCTGTGGTATGCCATGCAGATGGAAAACGTGCTTCACCAGTAAACGCGAGGTCTCCAAAGCGGATGGCAGCCGGGATAATGCGACGAAATGAGCAGACTTAGAGAATCTGTCCACAATAGTCAGGACCACGGAAGATCCCCGGGAGACCGGGAGGCCAGTCACAAAATCCAGAGCAATGTGTGACCATGGTCGAGACGGCACTGGCAGGGGATGGAGCAAGCCCGACGGAGGCTGGTGAGAAGCCTTTCCACATGCGCAGGCGGCGCATGCCTTAACGTAGTCCAGAACATCCTGCCTGAGAGCCACCAGAATCTTTGGGAAATAACCTCTCGCGTACGAGTCGCTCCAGGATGACAGGCCACCCTCGACTCGTGCCCCCACTGCAGGACCTCTCGTCGTAGTACGTCAGGGACAAAGAATAGACCTGCTGGGCATTCCGCAGGCACAGGTAAGTCTCGTAGAGCCTCCACCACCTTTTCCTCAATCCTCCAGCGCAGCGCCCCCACCACGCAGTGGACCGGAAGGATAGTCTCGTCCTCAGTAGCCTCTCCACGGCTTGAGTCAAACATCCTAGAGAGGGCGTCTGGCTTCTTGTTTTTAGTGCCCTGTCTGTAAGTGATAACAAAGTCAAAGCGTGTGAAAAGAAGCGCCCACCTGGCCTGTCGGGGATTCATCCGCTTGGCTGTTCGCAGATATTCCAGGTTACGGTGGTCTGTGAATACTGAATGGTTCCTTAGCTCCTTCCAAAAGGTGACGCTATTCCTGAAGTGCAGCGACAATGGCCAGAAGTTCACGGTTTCCCACATCGTAGTTTGCCTCGGCAGGTGTCAAACGTCTGGAGAAAAAGGCACAGGGGTGGAGCACCTCGTCGACCGGAGACCGCTGAGAGAGCACAGCCCCCACTCCTGAATCCGATGCGTCCACCTCAAGCACAAAAGGAAGAAGAGGGTCAGGGTGACGCAAAACAGGCGGGCAGGTAAATGCCCTCTTCAAATCATTAAAAGCCTCCTCTGCCGAGTCTAACCACTCAAAGCGAAGCTTAGGAGATGTTAACCTAGTAAGTGGTCCAACCTTCTGGCTATAATTGCGGATGAACCGACGGTAGAAGTTCACGAACCCTAAGAATCTCTGCAACTGCTTCCTCGAGGTTGGCCTTGGCCACTCGAGCACAGTGCGAATCTTCCCAGCATCAGCTCGGATTTGGCCATCCTCCACCACAAACCCCAAAAATTGTACGGAGGATGAATGGAACTCACACTTTTCAGCTTTAACGTATAGACGGTTAGCTAGCAAGCGTTGGAGAACCAGTCTAACGTGTTGTTGGTGTTCCTTAAGATCGCGGGAGTAGATTAGGATATCATCCAAATAGACAAAACAAAATACATTAATCATATCGCGCAAGACATCGTTCACAAAACATTGAAAGACTGCTGGAGCATTAGTTAGCCCGAAAGGCATCACCAAATATTCGAAGTGACCCAGGGGAGTCTTAAAGGCAGTTTTTCACTCATCCCCCTCCCTGACGCGGATAAGGTAGTAGGCACTACGTAAATCTAATTTTGAGAATATTTTGGTGGCTTGGAGGGAAGCGAAAGCTGAATCCAGCAACGGTAACGGGTACTTATTCTTTACAGTCATTTCGTTTAGGCCACGATAATCTACACAGGGGCGAAGTGATTTATCCTTCTTATCAACAAAGAAGAACCCAGCTCCCATAGGGGAAGTGGATGGCCGTATACGCCCTGCCGCTAGTGCGCTTGAAATATACTCCCGGAGGGCTGCCAGCTCAGGTTGGGAAACATGGTACAGCCGGGAACTAGGAAGTGGCATATTAGGAATTAAATCAATAGCACAGTCGTAGGGGCGATGGGGCGGTAACGTCTGTGTCCTCTCTTCACTGAAGACTTTACTCAAATCATGGTATTCGGGTGGTACGTTGTCTAGACAAAGAGTTTCCTCTGAGGAAATAGCAGGCAGACAACTGCCCCCCTCAGCAGCCCGCAGGCAATGTGCGTGACAGTAAACGCTCCAGTTTTCAAGTGAGGGTTTAGCCCAATTAATCTCAGGGTTATGTAACTTTAGCCAAGGCAAGCCCAACACCATTGGTGCCGATCGTGACGACATAATCAAAAAACTGAGAGACTCGACATGGTTACCTAAAAGACGTAAACGCAAAGGCTCAGTGGTGTGAGTTACTACCCCCAGAAGGCGCCCGTTGAGGTCGTAAACCCTACGTTCCTTCGGTAAGGCTGTAGGCTCGTAACCCAGGGCCGCTATTACACTTGGATCAACAAAATTATCGTCTGCCCCGGAATCGACCAGGGCCACCACCTTAATTCTTTTACAATTAAAAGCGACCTCTCCCGGGAGCTCAAGTCTCTTAGTCTCAGAGGAATGCGTGATTGAGGCAGCACGGTTGTACTCACACTGTGTTGTGGTGTGTGAAACTATGGTTGACTTGGGTCCGTCTGTAGCCTGCTGACTGCCCATCCTGACCAGTCGTGTGGAGTGACGAGCCGACAGCTGAGGACACTGTGCCACCAGATGGCCCCGCAATCCGCAGTAGTAGCATGCTCCATATCGGGCCCGGCGTCTCCTCTCCTCAGCCCGAAGCCGGCCAGCTCCCAGTTGCATGGGTTCCTGCCCCGCCTCGGGAAGTGCCCACACTGGGGCTGCAGCAACAACCTGAGAGCCGACGTCACCAACATGTCCATGCCTGGCAGGGTTGGCTGATTCGGACGAACGTTCCAAGTCCTTCTCCCGCTGTCTCTCATGGATCCTGTTATCCAAGCGAATGGATAGAGCAATGAGCTCCTCCAAGCTTCCAGTTTCGTCCCGTAAGGCCAGTTCATCTTTAACGCGAGAATTGAGTCCACGACGGAAAAGAACACACATGGAGGGCTCATTAAAGCAGCTCTCAGCGGCCAGCGAGCGGAACGTAATAGCATAGTCAGCTACGGAGTGATGGCCCTGAGTACAGTCCACGAGCTGATTACCGGCCTCCCTGCCTCGAATAGGATGGTCAAACACGCGGCGTAACTCGGCGGAAAACAGAGCAAAAGATGCTTTTAGGTCCGGACGAGTGTTGCTCACGGCCATGGCCCAGGTTGCCGCTCGGCCAGTCAAAAGACTCATCACGAAAGCCACTCGCGAGTTGTCGCTATGATAGGTGAGTGGCTGTTTTTCGAAAATTAGGGAGCAGTGATGAAGAAAGGTGCCGCAATCCCCAGGCTCCCCCCCATAGCATGACGGATGTGCGAGATTTGGCTCCCTAAGTGTTACCGGTGGGTTGGCGGGACCGACAGCAGCGGAGGCGTCTGTTCTGCCGCCAGCCCCCAACTGTCCAACCTGGGCACCGACTTCCTCCAGCCGGTGGGCCAGCAAGGTGACCATCTCCCTGAGCTCAGAGATGGTGGACTCCTGCTGACTCACTCGGCGATTTTGGCTGGCCAATGCGTGACGGACCTCCTTGTGTTCTGTAGGATCCATGGTCGGGTCGTTCTGTTAAGGTTCCGGTGCGACCGGAGAGTGGATCCCAGAATCACAGAACACAGAGGAGTAAGCGAGAGGTTTTATTCACCAAAACACGTGAATATGAACATAAAGCGCTGGACACAGCCAGGAAAAAGGTTAACAAAAGGTGCTTGCAAATTGCAAGGAGGGAAATTAACACAACACAAAAAGACCCGAAGGCTACAAACCGCAAACACAAGAAACACGGCACATAAAAGTGGGAACAAAAAGAGACGTAGCAAAACTTACGTAGATGAAAATCGAGAATCTTGGACTAATAATAATAATTAGCGAAGGCGAAAAACAGTAGAAACACTAGACGATGGCTGTGAGCAGACGGAGCAACGACCCGACAGTGGCTGCAAGGAGTCCCAGTCCTTATGAAGGCCTAATAGGTGATGCCCTGCAGGTGTGGTGCAGGGGACACGCCCCTCTCATTAATCAGGCACTGTGAGACAAGGAAAACACACTGAGAGCCCAGCAACATGACACTTGCCCAGCAAGCACAAAAACGGTTAACTGCATCTTTTGCTTGTTCAGTTTTCTTTCTTGGCGAATAAACCTTTCTAAGGTGACATGGTAGGCGAAAAAAACAACTTTGCGTTCCCTCGCAAAACAACTTTCTCTCGCAAAGATTGCATTCCCTCGCAGTCTTTGCAAGGGAACGCAAAGTTTTTTGGGTTTTTTTTTTCCTACCATGTCACCTTAGCGGCTCTGTATGTTATTTTCGAAGTGTGTCTAAAAAAAAAAAAAAAAGAAAGAAAAAAACAGTAAATATACAGTATGCAGTTTTTCACTATCACCCTAGGAACATAGCAGGGGTCCATGTTTTAAAATTTAATATTCACAGTGGATACTTTTTAGCCAAGAATACTGAAAAAGGAGCCGCATAAGGTGAGTATATTTTACTTTTGTACGTACATCATCATCAAAGTATGAGTTATTGCACTTACGTTTTAATATTAGCAGTGATGAACTTATTTTACACTTGAATTAAAGTGTCACTTGAGAAATTTGTACTGTTGTGAAACGCAAAGAAATTGGAGGTCAACGAGTATCGCTGAGGGTTATGTTCCACCCTTGAGGCTTCAATGTGCTATTACATCACTACCTCTCTGAAAGTGACATCATTAGCCTAACCCTATCAAGGAAATTAGGATTACATTGCTGCTATTTCTTTCAAAGTTATCAAAAAAAAAATCAGCAACGTACTGAGCATAAGAAACGATTCGATTCAAAAGTAAGCATTTGCTACAACCACACAATCTTGTCTAAAGTCTCACAGCCTGTAATAGTCAGTCAGAAGTCAGCTTCGGAAGCACTGCCTAGCATCTACTCCTCAGGGCAGTGTTCTACTTGTCCCAAGGCGGCATTTGTGTGTGACACCAAAGTCCACTCCCACCGAAGCTTTAGGCCCGGAAAGTGACACATGCATCGGTGTCACTGCTGTTTCACCTCTTGCCTGCTGAAGTATGAGGCAATTTCCTGTGAGTGGTGCATGGCGAGAGAGTGAGCGAGAGAGAGGGATGGTAGGTATAGCCCGGCTCTACCGTTCTCTTTGATACTGTCAAGGAAGAGTAATAGCTCTCCGCAGCAACAGCCACCACTAAACTAATGTAGTGTGACTTTGCTTCTCCGTTCCAACGCATTACCGTCGCAGTGAGTAAGAAGGGGGTGGCAAGACTATGAACAAAGTGTGAGCAGTAGGAGACAAGATACATGGTGGAAATCTTCACAATTAACGCTCACATTCAATTCTAAATCACTAAAGATTGGTTAGTACTTGCCAGATGGCTTTTACTTTTATCCACCAAACTATTGCACTCTACTGATCTGACCTGGCTAAACTTGCTCTGTTTGTCAGAACACTTTCTTTATAGTGATGTGTCATCTTTTTCTCAACACTTCACAACAAAAGTAGTCTAAGAGTTTCGTTCAGGCTGTTTTATGCCAAGCTGATGTTGATGATGCTGGTTAAAGTGATGGCAGATGCATGACGATTACTACCAAAATCTACCTTCCATCTATACTATCAGGCGGCAGTAGTGTGTCTTACTCGAAAAAAAAAAAAAAAAAAAATTAAAAAAAATAAAATAATAAAAAAAATACAGAAGCTCAACGCTAGAAAATCAAAATCTTATTGGCTTATTTTACCTTCATAATCGTAACCTGCATCCCAGCGGTCATTATAGCATTTCTCACCATATAAATTGATCCCTCACGATCTTGAAATAGCCAAGAAGATATCCTTGCATAACTCTAGTCGCACTTCTAAAAATATTCTGAAAATATCTTGACTTCAACGGTTATTAAAATTATGAAATATTGCTATCCATAAATATAGAATTAATGTGACAGTGATTCTCCAGAGATGCATTCAGATGTAAGGAGATGGTGGGTCTATAAGGCCTCAGAGCTAGGAGCCAGCCTATGATTCTGACCTTGACTTCTATAGTGCCATCATTAGAAATCCAATTAACAGGTTCCACAATGTTATAGTGCTGAGCCAGCTCTCCAACTATGTGACGTCTGCATTAAAAGGTAGCCCAATGCGAACATGATTTACTTATTAGGTCATTCCACTTTAGTTGCTGCACTGTGGCTCACTGTGATGCTGCGTTCTCACTAAAAGCGGGGGAAGGCATTCCGGCGGCGTGTTTGCATAGTAGTCAATGGAGCTCGCGCGCAACGGAATGAAAGTGCGTGGGGCGGCGCGGAGGACGTGTTTGGCGCGCTGGGACGCGGTGCGCCGCAGCGAAAATCCGCACATTAGTGACGAAAATCCGCACAATGGCATATTCGCCAAAGTTAAAAAAAAAAAGAAACTTTTTTCGCTTTTCGCCTCCCGGCAGCCAATCTGCTTCGAGTGCAGGCCACGTCACACACAGCGTCCACTCTATTGTCACCCCGAGCGCAACAACACGGCCAGCCGGGACAGAATGGTGAGCAAAGAAGCAGCATTCAAGTACTGGTAAGTCTGTTTACTTGCTAATGAACTGTAGCGAGGTAGCAGCAGTGTTTACCATCTATGTCAAAGCTATTTGTAGCACAAATGCCGCCAGATAGCCACTAAAAAAGCGAAAGTGCTGTCATGTACCTCAAAAAAGGAGAAAATAGTGCCACGGCTGTTTAGTCCCAGGAAAGAAGTGGAAGTAGTTGGTGGTGCTCACTTTTGGCTGACTCGCTAAAGTGCCCCACTTCCTTGTTCACGCCTCCTCCGCCCCGGGGCGCACGAAAGCGCAAATGAGTGGCAATTGTTACAAAAAAAATCTTTACGCGGCGAAACGCTCGCGAAGGAAGCATTCCGGTTCGCCTTTTCGGATTTGGTGAGAACCCAGCATGAGTGGTGGTTTCCCAGCTACATACACAAAATTCAATAAAGCAAGTTAATTTCATTTATTTGCACCAAAGGACAGTCCTCTGTGTGCACTCAAACGTGCTCTCTTGACACTTACTGTACATCCCATATGCTCTCGGCCAAGGCCTCCCACCTCTGGAAATCATGCACAGTGACCTCGGTCACGGCCTGCTTAAGCTTCTTTTCATTCACAATTTGACAAAGGTCTCTTTCCACTGTATCATTGCACCATCAGAGGTTTTGTGTTTCTGAATGGGCTATTATTACAGGTCATTATTTATGCCTTGGTGGCAGCCACAGCAGGCCTAGCTTACCATTTGAGTTCTTCTTAAAGCTCAGTACTAAGGAGGCTCTTTGATCTCTCGCCACTGCGACAAAGCAGTACCACCAGGCTTCCTAAATGAGCTTCGTACAACTCTAGGAGCAGACAGCTAAATCAAGTACAGCCCTGCAAAAACATATGCACATATAAAAAAAAATGCAGCGCTTTCGGTTCTAATTAAATATGATGAGCTTGGGGCAGATGTAAGACTTGGAAAGATAAAGCGAATACTGCCAAGTTTTTACACAAATGGCTCTGAAAATAATGTGTTTCCACAAATTTTATTTGGTTAAAGTTATTTGTTATCGCCCAGCACACATAGAGAAAACTATTTTTCAAATATTGTAGACTAGTGCCCATCAGGGGGGCGTGTACATTTTGAAATTAGGCACTCATACACTTTCACACACAGCATCTACTGTGTGTATTACTGCCATTAAAGAACATTCATGCTGTGGTTGCTAGCTCAGCAAAGCTGCCACCTGCACTTGTCATCAGCACTAGTTCTTTTTTCCAACCAGACACTTTGGCTTTAATGCCAGAGGCCCCTTTTCTCATTTAACAAGAAATCAAAATGATAATGACTCCTTATTAGAAATTCTATCTGGAAGGCCACATAGGAAACATCAAAAGGTGCTGACAGGGTGACTGGGGGCAAGCATGGGGCTTAATGATAATCCACATCAAAGCAGAGGCCAAGGGTGTGGGGACATCTATCAGGCAAGCAGGACTGTAACACAAAAATAAATACCCAGGCAAAAATTTCCAATCGGCGGCCGGGATAATTCACTGCTCTGAAATTGGAACAAATTATTGGTGACCGTTCCCAAAAGAAAAAGGCACTTCTGTGGGTCTGATGAGTCTAGTGAAGGAAAGCCTGTGCAGATGGAATGATGTTGTTTGGTAAATTATAAATGATAGCCCCTCTGAAATAGCATAAAGGAAATAATAAAATAAAACATGTGCTGGCGCCAGGATGACCGTGCACTGGAAATGTGCACTTCAGTAAACAATCAGCCAGGAGCAATTATATCAAATTGGACTTGTTATGGAGCATTGCTATTCTGGCCACAGCACAGTCAACCCTCCATTTTGAATTCCCAATAAGCACTTTTCACACAGATCCAACAAAGCATAGCTTGGCTAGGTCTTGAAAGTGACCTTTTTCCCAGGGAACTTAACCAACCATTACTCTGTCCATAGCTATGTGGGTACAACCTCTGGAGGAAATCTGACCTTCTTGCAGCTTTCACATCAGACACAGTGAAATGTGATTATCATTGCAAATCTCAGTACATGATTGCCAACCTGGAAACCTGCTACTTTTCTTTCAAATTTTTACCCCCGGTTTTGTTATTTTTCTAATAAATCACATGTGGTAGGATGGACAGTCGACACACACAAGTAAAAGTCTTTGCAATACATTGTGACATTCAAAAATATGTGGTCACAAATAATTTTGTTGTTGTTGGCTGGCAACCAGTCAGGGTGTCCCCTGCCTACTGCCCATAGCCAGCTGAGATAGGCTCCAGCACCCCCGCGACCCTTTTGAGGAGTAAGCGGTTCAGAAAATGGATGGATGGATGGATCATATTTTCTATTCATGATTTATTTTGTTATACAAAATGTAAAATTGAGTGAAAAAGTATCTTTCACATTTATGTTAACATGGGTAGGAAACAAAAGAACGGAACAAATATGTTTACGTGTTGTTTCGCCCAGGTTCCTACTTTGGTGAGGGAACTCGCTCTCCCCTCTCTTCAGAAGAAATTTGGGATGAAACCAGCTAGTTCATGTCTTCACTCCTTCTCCACATCACTTGTGGTGTACAGGCGTTTAGACGCCGAAACCAAAAATATGTTTGTTATCCGGGATTCCAAGGCTTTAGGACCAGTAACAACATTCACAGATCTGCACGTTCACTGACTGTAATTTGGCAGCTTGATGAGGAAGTGCTGCCTCCTCAAGTGAAAACACACCCAATATTGTCTTTAAGAGGGATCACCCCTAGTCATCATGACGATGAAAGTTGGTTGTTCTTGTGCTGTGCATTGGTTTTATTACTATAATACTTTGCATTTTAACAATTGAGATTACATCCACACAAGAATTTAATTGTACCATTAAACCAGCACAACACAAATGCTTTGCCAGGTAATAAAGAAATTAATATTTTTAAATGTAATAAACTGGCTTTCCGCCTAACGTAAAATTATGTCTACAGAGGAAACCCAAGCACAGCTGTTAAATAAAGAATGGTTGAAAGTTAGCTACTGCCTTGTGTATGATGTATTTCTTGAACATGAATGGTGCATTCAGTGCGAATGGATCCTACAGCAGCTGCACAATATCAGAAATATGTACCCTTATATGCAAGTTGGAGTAAAATCCAAACCTAGATAGGTGATGGATAGGTAACAATGTTGCCCTTGCTCACATAGTCTACTACTTAAACAATATTCTTCTGGACACTTGGGGAATTTTAATTAGTGGTCATATCAAAGCATACATTCCTCCTCTGATTACAAATGCATTTCAAAGAAAACATCATTATATCTTCCAGACCAGTATTTCACAAAGAATGTTGAAAGAAGCTTTATGCTGGCTCCCGGGGGCCACCTTCTCTTTCTCCGTTATGCTCTTATTAGCGTGTCTCCCCCAATGCCGGCTGGAGGATCCTGCTATTCATTCTCTGACTCTCTTGACCTCTGTGTGGATGGAATTTCTGGCTATCAATTGTTCGTTACATTACTTTGGAGATGAGCAGTTGTTATTTGATGCAGCTGTACATAAACACCATTACATTAAAAAAAAAAAAAAGCGCAGAAAGGAGTCATGTGAGAAGAGAAAAGCAAGGATAGGAAACTTTTCTATGGTGCTGATAAGCCTTCTCTCCATGGCGTAAACAGTCCCAAATGCATCGATAACCACCTGAAATAGCTTTGCTAACTAACAGCTTGGCCAACAAAACAAATGAGGCTAGGATTATTTTTCACTTTGTTCATAGTTCAGCCTAGGCAGGTATCTACTGAGTGGTATTCCAGATATGTATGGTCATCAAATCATTGCTAAAATAAGTGGTGGTGGATGGTGCATTTTGGTAACTGAGCTCTGGGTGGAGACTTACGGGTCATGAACTACCGCTTAAGGCCACCACTAGAATGAAACCAATTTTAGAAACCATTAATACTGTACAAAAATGTAATATAACACCACACAACTTTGCCACACACAGCAGTTCTGAATGAGTATTTATCAAATAAGGTGACAAAAACAAAACAAATGAAATACATCATACTCACCAGAGATGCTGATGATTAAATGTATTAATGTTTCACTTGCTCTGACCAACCATTCAGAGGATATGAAACTGCTGATGTTGCTCAACTTTGGGAGGACACATTTGAAATCTGATTGGTGAAAGAAACTTCCCGTTGCTGATATAGCTAAAGTTACATCAGGTAGCAGTATGATTCTGAAGGCCGTGGGTAGATTAGATTGACCTGGCAACACAGACAGGCTTAAGTATGATTGGACAGAAACATACACTACTGGAAACAGTGCAGCCAAAATAAATGCTATGAAATGAAGACAATTGAGTGGTGGGAATAAATTACTATAACTTCATTCAAACAAATATTAGAATTTGTGTAGGTTTGACAGTAGGTCAATGCATTGGATAGTGTTCGTGTCTTGCTAGCACTGATCTGCAGCCACCAAAAACAATCATGCTAGCACAAGCCTTCTGCATTGTTTACTCTTTTAAGAATGTATATGGTACATAAGAAAAATGGATATGACTAACTGTGGAGGTAAAATCTTTTAATTATTATGTACAAGGTACAAGTGTATTCTTGTTCTTTGCATTACAAGGCATTTTTTTCCACACTTCCCTTTTTTTATTATTTTTTTTTATTTTATTTTATTTTTTTGCAGGAGGTCGGTATCCAAAGTAGGATTGTTTAGTTGACGTGTTGATGAAAGACAAATGGAACAGGATGTTTGAATGAATAGAGGGGATTGAATGTAGTTTGACTGAGTAAGGGGGCTGACTTTTACTGCAGTAGTCTTAATGTCAAGCTTGAATGGCTAGCCTGGCTAGGACGCCAGCTTTGGACTTGATGAGGTAGTCCAGCTGAATGATATACATCGGCAGCCGCTGAGAGCTGTCCATTAGTTGCAGGGGCTGCTGTAATATCCAGCTCCACTACATTATTTCCAAATACATCAGTCAGCGTCGCGCAACACAGATAAATTCTAATGTGGAGGAAGTGTAATGCATTGCATAGTCTCACCACTGTTATATTACACTGCAGGTTAGGAGGGCAGTAAGAGCGAGGGGTGAAAAATGTAATTCATTTTACACCGCAGCCAGTATTCTTCCCATTAGCTTCAAACATGAAGTAAGTTATGGACTTTAACAAGCGCTTTTAACCACCAGAGCACGTGGCACACAAGAATGCACACACAAGAGGTTAGAAGCAGTGAAAATGTTGAAGACAGAATGGGTGATTTTCTAAAAACTTCAATTTGTTTTAGTGGTGAATCAACACAATGCCCACCTCATTCATTTTCTTTGTGTCTTTTTTTTTTGTTAAGTCATAGCTGAAATCATAGCACAATTTATCATTTTTCACGATGACATTTTTCTGCTTTGGTATAGCGAAATCAGCTCATTTGTTTTCTGAAGCTGAGCCATGATTGGCTGTTACCTAAGCCCTGACTAACTGATGGGATTTTCAGTCACCAGTAAGAGGCAAGAGGACAGAATATCACAGTTTGAGTCACTATGGGGTGGGTGAGTGGTTAGCACGTCCACCTCCCAGTTCTGAGGACTCGGGTTTGAGTCCAGGCTCCGGCCTTCCTGGGTGGAGTTTGCATGTTCTGCGTGGGTCTTCTCCGGGTACTCCGGTCTCCTCCCACATTCCAAAGACATGCATGGCAGGTTAATTGGGTGCTTCTTTTTATTTATTAATTTTTTATTATTTTTTTAAAGAGCTCAGAATTGTTCATTCGGTAGTCTTACCGATTCAACGTCTTATCATCATTGCTCTTTTTTTAATTTTTTTTTTATGTGTGTATGTGTGCGTGTGTTTGCGTGCGTTTGCGTTTGCGCGTGCGCGTGCGTGTGCGTGCAAATATGTATACATTTATACTCATTAATTCACCTAAAACCTTATAAATATCCCATTACCCTTCGCCTTAACCAGGTACTTCAGAGTCTTACCAGAGTCGTGAGGTTCAAATGGTCAGGAGACCAGAGAAAAGGTCAGAAAAAATAAAGAGAAAAGAAAGATAAATCAAAGTGAAATCCAGCACCGACCAAACACTTCCTGCCTTCCCCATGGTTACAAAATCAAAGTCTTACGCCAACCCCGGAAGCCTCTAAATTCCAACAAATTAACGAGATCTCAAGAGACCAGAGGAAAAACTAAAGAGAGGAAGGAGGGAAGGATCGATGAGGCAGAGTGAGATCCATAGAAGCCAGTACATCCAATCCATCAAAGTGAAATCCAGCACCAACCAAACCCCTCCTGCGTGGTTACAAAACCAGAGTCTTATGCCAACCCCAGAAACCTCAAACTTCCAATAAATTGAGATCTCAAGTGACCAGAGGAAAAACTAAAGAGAGGAAGGAGGGAAGGATAGATAAAGCAAAGTGAGATCCACAGACACCAGCACCCACTGATTCAAGGGGCTGTGGGAGGGAGAGGCAAATTCTGTTTGAGTTTCAGTACATGCTGGTGCGATGGATCTGGCATGCATAAGGACCACCACCAAAGAAAGAAGCCGTCAACCGCGGTCCAGCAAAGCGAGCACCGCCCCCACCCCCCCCAGAATCCCCAGGCCGCGGCAGCACCAAGGCCACCCCCACGCCACCCGAGGGGACACCGGTCGGCGAGCCGACCCAGACGCCCGGAACACCCCCGCCCCAGCCCCGGCCCACACCTCCGAGCCCAAGGCCGCAGAACGAGGACCGGCGGGTCCCCACAGCGCCCCACCGGTCCCCCCCGCACCCCACCCAAACCCGCCACCCGCCACGACCCAGGCCCCGCCACCCCAAACCCCCGAACACACCCCGACCCCCAACACCCATGCCCCCCACCCACCCATACCCCCCCCCCCCCCAAACAAGCCGCCACCCCCCCCGACCACAGCGCTGCCAGGCACTGCAGTCCATCCCCCCTGATGGCTCCCCGCCCCAACTCACCCCTCCCCTTGGACATGAAGTGCATTAAAATTGGAGAGGAGTTGAAGGGTGAAGACGGTGTTTCCACCCTTCCCCACCCCACCAAGAAATGTGTTGTGTGCCCTATGTGTATTAGGGGTGTGAATTGCCTAGTACCTGACGATTCGATTCGTATCACGATTCACAGGTCACGATTCGATTCGATACCGATTAATCCCGATACGAATTTATAAGTCGATTGTTGCGATTTTTTTCCATTCAAATTTAGAAAATACTAATCAGTAAGCTTGTAGAGTGTAAGATTTATATGAAAATGTATTATTTATTTATCTGAAATTTCAGTCTTATAGAGGTTGTAATCTGTTTCATGTTTGAACAGCATTAAAATAAAATATTAAGGCTTAATGTTCCGTTCATATAACATTCTTCCATGCTCAAGGTGTGAATCCTAAAAAAAATAAATAAAATAAATAAATAAATAAATAAATAAATAAATAAAAATAAAAAATCGATTCTGCCGATTATTGAATCGATTCGAGAATCGCACGATGTAGTATCGCGATATATCGCCGAATCGATTTTTTTTTAACACCCCTAATGTGTATATTTACAAAGTGTATAGTGCAAAACTAGTGAAGTGAGTAAGAGGAGAGACCAGCGGGGCCTCACCCAACCCAGCGGGTGTAGGTGGCAGGCCTGTCCCCCAGCATTTTTGCTATTTTTTTAGCAATAGTAAGGGCTATAAGTATAGATTGAGATTGTTTACATGGTAGCTCAGTTATTGTTAAGTCACCTAGTAAACACAATCTTGGAGATAAAGGAAGCCTACAGTTTAATATATCAGTGAGCTTTTCCAAGATTTTAGTCCAGAAATGCAACACTGGAGTACATGACCATAAAGCACGAAGATAAGTATCGGCAGTGTTTTGTGAGCACTGGAGACAAATGTTGGAGTCAGAGAGTCCCATTTTTTTCATCATATATTGTGTAATATATGTTCTATTAAGTATCTCATATTGGATAAGTTGCAAATTTGTCTGTTTGGTCATTTTAAATACATTTTCACAGATTTGGGTCCAAAAGTCTGGTTCCGGAACTATAGACAAGTCTTTTTCCCATTTTAAAGTCGGTAAATACGTTTTATTTGTGTATAAAAATAACTTATATATTTTTGATATTTTCTTTATTGTTGTTGGAGAAAGCTTTATAATATCTTTAGCTAAGACAGGCAGTTGGAGCGTATCCTGAAGTGTTGGGATTTGTTTCTTAACCATATTTTTAACTTGTAGATAATGTAAGAAATTTCCGTTTTTTATTTCATATTTTTGGACCAAGTTTGTATACGATATAAACTTATTATCTGAGAAAAGATGATAAAGGTGTGTAATTCCTTTCTGCTCCCATAAGCTTAAATGGAACGACTGATTATTAAGTTGAAAGTCGGGGTTATGCCAAATGGGAGAGAGCCCACAGGGCGCCAATTGGGAGTTTGTAATTTCTAATGCCTTCCACCAGGCAGTCAGGGTGGCAGCTATCATTGGGTTTTTAAAACAATTATGTCGTTTTATTGATTTTGTAATAAAGAGTAAATCTAACAGTCTAAGATTATTACAATCCTTCTGCTCCAATTCCAACCAACAGTTAGTATCTCTGTTGGGTTGTGTCCATAGCACAAGATATTGTAGTTGATTAGCTATATAATAGTACATAAAGTTTGGTGCCTCTAAACCTTCTTTAGATTTACTTTCCTGAAGAGTAGATAGACTAATTTTGGCTTTTTTTTTATTCCAATAGAATTTTATGATAGCAGAGTCCAGCGATTGGAACCAGTTAGTCGTAGGTTTAAATGGAATCATTGAAAATAAATAATTTATCTTTCGTAAAACTTTCATTTTTATAGTAGCTATCCGTCCTATTAAAGCGATCGGAAGATTATTCCAGCGCTCCAGGTCACTACGGATGCTATCCAATAATGGTAAAAAATTTAAAGAAGTTAATTCAGTTAACTTAGGTGAAATTTTAACACCTAAGTATTTTAAATTACCTGTAGGAAAGGAGTAGTGTGGATCCTGACTTGTAGGGTTCCATGAATTTTCTGTAATAGTTCTGTAAATGTTGATTTTGTCCAGTTAATAGAGTAATCTGATAAGTGAGAGAATTTAGTTATTAAGTTAAATGCTTCCCCTAGCGAGATAGCAGGTTCTTCTAAATAGAGTAATATATCATCGGCATATAGATTAATTTTATGTTCTATTGTCCCGGAGTGGATTTCTTGGATCCGTCTATCCTGACGTATAGCTAATGCAAGCGGCTCAATAAATATAGCAAATAATAAAGGAGACATTAGACACCCTTGTCTTGTACCCCTTTGTAGAGTAAAACTCTGTGATGTAATCCCATTAGTAGTAACTGTAGCTTTAGGAGAATCATATAATATTGAGACCCATTGAATGAATGACTCCCCGAAGCCGAATTTATTTAAGACAGCAAAGAGGAAGGACCAGTTAACTTTATCGAAGGCTTTTTCTGCATCCAGCGAAATAACAACTGCCTTTTTATCATACCGCTGTGACATACTAATCAAGTTAAAGAGCCTCCTAATATTATTAGTAGAATGACGACCTTTAATGAAACCTGTTTGATCGCTATGAATAATTGTCGAGATTACCGTCTCTAATCGAGATGCCAAGGCCTTAGCGATAATTTTAATATCGGTATTAATTAGTGATATCGGTCGGTAACTTGACGGGAGGGTAGGGTCTTTTTCTGGCTTTAATAAAAATTTAATTGCTGCTATATTCATATCTTGACGTATATCACCCTTACTTTTAATTTCAGTTACTACTCTTAGAAATAATGGAGCAAACATTAACCAGAAATGTTTAAAAAATATAGCCGGATAGCCGTCTGGACCAGGTGCTCTGCCATTAGGCATACTGTCTAAAGCACGATACAACTCATCTATAGTAAGCGGGGCATCTAGAATATCTTTATGTTCAGTAGATAACTGAGGTATATTTAAGCTATTTAGGAATACTTCAATATATTCAGGGTTAGGTCTATTAATTTCTGAGTATAGATTTTGATAATAGTTATAAAAAATATGGTTAATTTCTTCTGGTGATTGTGTGCATTCACCATTTATATCTTTAATAGCCGTTATAAGAGATTTTTCCCGATTCCGTTGAAGTTGATTTGCCAGAAATTTTCCTGATTTATTATTATGTTCAAAATTATTATATCTCAACTGTTGTATTATACTCTATCTTTTTATATAATTGGGCGCTTCTAAATTGTCCCTAGGTGTGCTTGTGAGTGTGGATGGTTGTCCGTCTCTGTGTGCCCTGTGATTGGCTGGCAACCAGTCCAGGGTGTACCCCACCTACTGCCCAAAGCCAGTTGAGATAGGCTCCAGCTACCCTTGTGAGGAATAAGCGGTCAAGAAAATGGATGGATGGAGTCACTATGGAACTGTCCATAGTGACCTGTCCATAATAATTGGGCCTTGGCGGTGGTCTGCACTCTACATTTGACTACATCCTAGTAGTATACTGCATTAACTTTTCAACTGAACTATTACACTTGAAATGTCCTACAAAGTCAGCTGAGCATTGAAGTGTCATGTCGCCTAGTCTAGTCATCATGTGCCAGCTCTGTTATTCCCAACAAATTCCCAGTGCCGGGCCTTTAACAGCAATGAATTATGAATAGGACAAGACGTTTAATTACTTCACCCACCCAATCTGAATAATGCAATATTCTGCTTTACAACCATGTTTGTGCACATTGCATGCAATAGTTAACATAATTGCTTAACACAGCTGTGTTCTCTTTGAAAGGTGTGTATTTCACGATTAGACTCAGAGATGTATTTGCATGCATGGACGTGTTTAATGCCAGTGAGTGTGGCATTTGTGTGCATGCTAAATGCAGCCGTTCAGGAGAGAGACATGTGGCAATGCACATGTTTACCCTCTGGCACTTGTCTATGGTTCACCAAACACGCGAAAACGGAGAGAAAAGAGTGACGCTCGGTGAAGCAGAAGACATGCCAAAATACACACACACTCTCTCTCAACGTTGACACATGCACATACCTGCACAGGAATTACCACGCGGCATTGTAAGAATACAGGTGTGCAAGCTGGATAGTGAGTTTATCTGTTATGCAACAGCGGCATGAGACAGTGCTCGACATGATGCACAACTTGGCTTTCAATTTGTCAAGAGAAAGCCTTTCTGCACTACTGATTTATGCATATAATCAGATTGAAGTTTCATTTTGCACTGACGAATACCCCGGTCTTTTTAGTCATTAACAACTGCAAAGTAATTTGTAGTTGTGCTGCTTTTCCATTTGTTTTGCAAAGATGGGACATGCCAACAAAGCTGTGTTGATGCTATATACAGTAATGTATAGTGTTTCCAAAACACATTAAATCCCAGGACCTCAAGTTTATGATCAGTAATCATTATGATAATCAGAGATATGGGTATTATTTTAGGACATATATATATATAATATATATATATATATATATATAGGGGTGTTAAAAAAAAATCGATTCGGCGATATATCGCGATACTACATCGCGCGATTCTCGAATCGATTCCCCACCAAAAAAATCGATTTTTTTTTTTTTTTTTTTTTTTTTGTGTGTGTGTGTGTGTGTGAATCGATTTTTAAACTTCCATTTTTAATGGAAAAATATTCAACAAACGTCTGACTTCGGGTTAGGATTCACACCTTGAGCATGGAAGAATGTTATATGAACGGAACATTAAGCCTTAATATTTTATTTTAATGCTGTTCAAACATGAAACAGATTACAACCTCTATAAGACTGAAATTTCAGATAAATAAATAATACATTTTCATATAAATCTTACACTCTACAAGCTTACTGATGAGTATTTTCAAAATTTGAATGAAAAAAAATCGCAACAATCGACTTTAAATTCGTATCGGGATTAATCGGTATCGAATCGAATCGTGACCTGTGAATCGTGATACGAATCGAATCGTCAGGTACTAGGCAATTCACACCCCTAATATATATATATATATATATATATATATATATATATATATATATATATATATATATATATATATATATATATATATATATATATATATATATATATACACACATATGACCTTTTGCATTAAGTTTTTAAAAGGTTGGTGACCTTTGCCCAAAAGTTTCCACTGTGGTGTTTAAAAAGTACTTCCCAGCAGACCATCATACCACTAACAATGTTTGTCAACTTTGGTGTAATATTTTATTTGTCGTTTGCAAAAAAAAAATCATTCATTTGCGGTACTGATGACAAAGATTGTCTCAAACATAAAAAAACAACAACAAAAACATAGGTTGCCATAAGTTATTGTTATTGCAGATGTGGGTTATTATTTGTAATGACAAAACATTTATAATAGACAGTTGAGTTCCACTAAAACTTGGAAGGCAGTTGCACAACAAAAAAAAGACATTTGTACAGAAATGTATTAAACATAAATTTAGTAAATCATTGGAAATATGAGGAAACTGTAGGCACAGCAATCAAAATAAACTTCAGAAAATGAAGAAAAAGTTGGTGCGTTCATTCAAAATTAGCCCTTTTCTCTTTATCCAAAACCATGGCATGGAAACAAATATAACAGACCAGTTTTTGACATATTGTTGCTATTGTTCACGTTAAGGACAATGTAATCCAAATTGATTTTTGCAAGCAAAATGCCTCTTTGTGCACACACTAAAGAACATGCAGTAGCTTGTCACATAAGAAGGAAAAGCAGACGGTCTTTTGGTAGAGAGAGGTGGGCACACAAACTGTATCCACAAGAATAGTTAACATTTAAGTTTGTCCTTTGCCAAGAGCCAGGAAGCAAGCATAGTTCCAAAAAAAGAAATGAGATTGAAATTTCAAGGAGGCCAACATTGATGTCCAAAATTAAGCGGAACGAAGTTGTGGAAATCTGTAATACAATCCCCCGTTTGTTGTCCTCTTTTGAGTTCAGAGTAACGTCCGTTCAGACCAATTATTACAATCGAGACGTCAAGTTAATTGCAGCAAATAGAATCCAGTTTGCGAATCAGAAGGACAAGCACTCGTCTTGGCTGCTCAAAGCATCAACCTCATCCACTTCTCCTTGGTTACCGTATCTGAACTGGGCTGGTGCTGGCACTGGTGCAGACTGACTAGAGCCCACATATGCGTACCTTCTGACTTTTGCTTCCTTCTCCTTGTATAGGCTATTGCTCTCTTGCATATATTCCATAAAGCTTTTTTTTTTTTTATCCAAAGAGGAAAGCGGTGACAAGAAAAAGTGAAAAATTGCAGAACAAACAAGGCAATGAGTCAAAAATTGTCGGTGCTCCACCCAGTCGAAATCCTCTGTCTTTGATTTTCTCTCCGGTTAATTTAGTTTCGCAGTCATTTTAGAGAATTAGCAACTGCTATTAAGCTTTTGTGGAGGGATTTGGGTACACCCTCCCCTAGAAATTTACCAATACCACCTCCCACTCCCCTTGCCAACCCCTTCAGCCCTCTATCAGTCTAGCACATAAGTTTTTTTTTTTACCCAGCCAGTCATCGCACCCTCTTTGTGGGTGTGCTCGTTTAGTTCTGTGTGGTCATGAGTGTGATGCGTGTTGTGCCAGCTTGGATAGGAGGAGAGAGAAGGAGGGAAATACCTCTTTGTAAGTTATGGGAAGGCTGTAAAAACAGCACAGCCGCTCATAAATTATGTGGACATTTGCATATTCCGCTCATAAGATATTATGCAAATACCAGCCATTTGCATAATGAATTCAGCTTGTTGCCTGCATTGCCGCGATATTAAAACAAACAATGGTCGGTTCACACCCAATGCAGCAGTTTGCCGCTGTTTTTTTTACTCGCCAGTAAGTTTTAAACTACATTACTGCAGTATCGCTAATTGTGAATGTTGATGAATCTCCCTAAATTAGTCGATTCAGTCTTGACTATTAAAGCAAGGGCAGCATTGCTAATTATGAGCAGTGGGCATTCCCCTCCTCTATATGGGGGGAGGGTATTAAATAATTAAACGACATCTCCGGTTTTTAATCAGTGCCTTACTAAACGAGCAGAATTAAGAGCTGGGGCAGAGACATGCAGACGTGAGTAAGATTTAATTATGCGGCAATGACAAAACCGCTAAACGAAGAAAGGAAGCGGTTTTATTGGGATCTTTGGCAAATCGACAAATACGCATTTGTTTACAACCTCATCTCTACGCCTTTTATGCATGTCTAATGAATGTTAACGACAAGGCAGATGGTCAAAAACGTAAAAGAAAAAAAAAGATACACGATCATGGTATGATGAAAGACAAAGGAGCACATTGTGTTACGGGCAATAATCAACTTCAATCAAATACAATCTAAAAAGGAGCTCGAAATTTTGCGATGGCATATTCAGACCCAGCCTTACGTTGCTTTTGTCGCATTGAGGTATGCCCACTGTGACTAGCGATTCTCTCTTTCTCCATCCAATGCGGAGGCAGGGCGACACACGAACGCGGCTAACGCCAGCTTTCACTCGTGCTTTTAGAATCAATTAACCCGCATGTTAATTAATGTCAAGTCCGTAGAACAAAAGAGGGCAGTGCTAGATGGGCGCACCGGGCATGTGGAAGGAAAGCAAGGAAGAGGAGGAGGGTGGGTGAGAGGGACTGCGAAAGGGGATGGGCAAATATGAAAAAAAAAATAAAAGAGCGAATGCGCTTGATGGCAGAGAGAAGTTGGCACAGTGCCAACCACTCAGTGGTAGCACCAAGCCAGACTTGCGTTCGCTCTCCAAGATAGGTGCTTAGATGGAGCTGGAAGTCAGAAGGGTATCACCATCATTTTGCTAGTCTCAAGAATCAGATACTTTCTGGGAACATATTCATGCCATCACGCCTAGCCACGGTGGACCGCAGAGTATCTGCTGATGGACATTGGAAGACATCATGAGAGAGGGAATTGTGCAATGGACTTGGCTGATCGAATAAGTTTCTTCACGCGCCACGATGGGATCGTGGCCACCCAGCAAAATACATACAGGAAGTGAATCCAGAGTCAAGGGTATTGCTAACGAGAGGATGACGATCATCTTGGCAGACCTTTGTTGGATTAATTTGACTGAAATTCTAAAACATAAACAATGGCATTGTTTTGTTTTTCTAATAATGAAGGGGGTGTGGTGGCGGCACAAAAGAAAACTCCTCCTACTCTTTCAGACGAGCTCTCTCTCTAACCATCTGAGGCACAGCGCTGTGTGCCAAGCAGCCAGTCGACCATCTGGGCAGGACACGCCATGCCAGTTTGTGTGGTTCTGTGGACATGGACGTTGGCGATCCACGCCATTTCCATGTCACAGTTGGCAGCGATGGACGGGATCGAAGGAACAGTCATTTGGCCTTGTCGGGTCGAAAACTGGTACGCCAAGCGGAGTCATACAACATCTGGCAAGACAAGTGATGAAGGACAAACAAAGCGGGACATGCACTACAACTTGTATCCCGATCGCCTCGTCGACCGCCGGATCTGTTGGATTCTGTCATTGGGTTGCGCGTCGCTTCACAAAAACAAAAGATAAAGGAACAAACAGAGGAGCGACAGCACCCGATATCACTAATTAGCGCAACATTTGCTTCGTTAATGAAGGTGGCGCTTCTGATCAAAGGAATAATCCAACAAAGAATCATTAACGGAAATTAAAAAATGAGATGAGTGGCAAACCGAAGCGGGTGCTGTGCCAAACCATGAAGATTTCCATTTGTTACTGCATTGGCTGGCAGCCATCTCAACCATGGCACTGCTTCAACAGATGCTGCCAGTCTTAATTGAGGACGGGGGAGGGTGGACCTGGGGGACTGATTGAAGCTCAATGGCAGCTGTTGAGGAAAACATGCAAATGAGAGGACGCATACTAATGAACTGGCAAAGCAATTTGTAATCAACAAAAGGACAAGATCGAATCCACTTTTGTTTCCAAAGTGATGGCATCTTTTCATAGATTATGGAAGTCGTACAAAGACAGTGGGGTTCTATCTCAGCAACAGCCAGAGCATTTTTTCAAAAATCAATATTTGCAGATATTACCTCAGGACTGGATCCCTACAGGCTGAGTACGTCAGACAGCAGGGATGGCACACCAGCAAAATGAATGGGTGCAGAAGGCACATTTCAAGAGGCACTAAGGGGGAGGTGCTGGCCTGTCTGCACCCAAACGGAGGCTAGTGAGGCCGTGGGAACTCATTACAGATCTCACACCCACATCTCCACCACTCTTTTTTTGTCCCCTTATTGCCAACCACCCAAAAGAAATGAACAAACTCCACCCTTTCAGGATTTTCCCCCTTGTGCTAAACTATCATAAGCAGATGCAATGCCGGCTTTACAGGGTTGACTTGGGAGATGGTGTGGGTCCGAAGGAGCAGTTCTTTGGTTCACGAGAGGTCTGCTGGCATCGGGCACTGAGTCAAGATTGGCATCGACGCAAAAGGCAGACAATGGAGGATTTTTATCAGCTTGGTTTTCACATTCGGAATTAAGGCGGAAATAAAATGTTAATCAGCAATGCTAGGATGCCCATCTGCATCCAACATTAACTCTTTTTTTTCCACTGGATTGAACAAGAGGCATGGTTGGGGAAAAAAATGAATAATTAAGGAAGTCATCCAAAGGGAGGGATTATCACATCTTTGTGCTTGCTTCTCTGCTATGGCATGCACAACCAACATGTCTGAAATTGGATGTACCATCATCAACGACGAAGGCATTGATTTTGAATTGTTTTCGCTCATCTCAAGCGCGATAATTGCGATCGCGACAAATACCATTAATTTCATTTTTAATTACAGTATTCTTTCGCCTTCACGGCGAAACGCTTGGATATTACAATCTTCGACGCTAATTAACTTTGGATAATCATCTTTTTATGTAATTCCATGGGGGATGCTAATTGCACAGTGTCTTCATTACGCAAATGGATTACAAAAAGGGGGGCTTGCACGAGCAAGCAGAATGGAAGGGGAGGTGGAGTGTGTGCATGCGAGTTTGCGAGAGGGAAAATGAGAGAGGGAGAAAAGAAACGCAAAAACAAGGATATGTTTCTTCCTTCGTTGTATTCCAGATGTGATTTAACTGTATTGGCAAACAAGCAGGGAAAAGCTGCGCTGCCAGTGACAAGAAGGGCTCCCCTTTTGGAAAACATTTTCTTTCTGCCTGCTCTCCAGAGTGCCAACTGTCACGTATAAAGACAGCTGCCTTTACTGCGCCTGGATCATACAATGCTGGAGCAAGAAGAACCCTGACTGGATTCTAAATTTCTCCTCAACTGGATTCTTCTCGTGCTATTAAATGGAGTCCATGAGAAATATAGATTTTAATTGTACTACGATGTTGGCGCTTGGGCGAAGCGGAACGCAAGGGAGAAAACCAGACTGTGGCGGGCACTGGCTAATGTCCTCTGTGCTTAATCATCCCACCGCAGAGTCGTTTTATGCATATTTCATTTGCATATCATTAAATCGCTAAGGCATACTGGCAAATGGTAGCGGGGAGTGAGGGGGTGGAAACAGAAATGGGTAAAATATTTATAGAAAAAAAGCCGACTCATTAGCCGATGACAATTCTTAACGCTTGTTAACTCTTAACCTGTGCCTGTTTTTTTTTGTTTTTTTCTCACTGTTAATTAAAAACATGCTCGGAAGCTTTACGGCTGATTCACTGGGAACTTTACAATGACCAATTTGCAATGAAAATCTCATATGCTGTTCATATCAAACTGATATGTTTGCGGTACACATGTTATATAGTAGACTTTACATTTGCTTCTTTTTTTTCACTTGATGACAAAAATGGTTATACAAGTGTACAATGCAGGTATCCCATAGGACACATGCTGAATACAGATTGAGAGCTTCAAGTAAGGGAAGTGACTGAAAATAAATACAAATATAAATAAAATATTTCATATAGTTCACAGCTAGCACATGCTAATGATTTATTTATTTATTTATTTACTTATTTACGTATTTATTTATTTATTTATTTATTTATTTATTTATTTATTTAATTTAATCAAGGGCAGGTCCTATTGAGAACATAATCAACGTTTTCTTATAGCACGCCTCATATCGCAAGCTTGAACTATTAGTAATTATTTTTCAAAGATGTCAGGATTTAAACGTGTAATAACACAAATCTGTTGCGCAGTGTGACAGACACATTGTTCATATTTTAAAACAATATATTACAGTATTAGAAGCGTTGAGAGCAATTCCACGGTGCAATTTATTCCACAGAGTCTTGTGTGTCTAATTGCGGATCCTCCCTTCTCCAGACATCCTTGCTTAATTCTCTCCCTATGCAAAGGCAAATCCCCCCCAAAGCCAGAATATTCAAATTAAGTGAGCTTCACGCCTCACACAATTAGCCATGTTTAGTAATTTGAGTAATGAGCGCCGCAGGGGATGTGGAGGAGGGGGCGGTACAGACGGTGGGCAAGGAAGGGAAGCCCAGCGAAGTGGGTGGGTATGAGCATGGCGCTTTGTAACCATGGCACATGCAGATGTCGCTGTAGTTCTTCCAAAAGCACCTACTGTACCAATCGAGTGGTAACGAGAATCTCGTTTGGGATCACACATCCACCGTGTGTTTCCTAGGGGTGTTGCATGTGAAGTGCAGTCTGGGAACGAGATGACGTGTGAGGAAATAGGGTGAGGGGAGATCCCTCGCCGTGTGTGGGAATGTGGATGCAAATAACTGTAATGTCTAGGCAAGGAAGGGTTATATCAGGAGGGTGTCTGGGAGTTTCTAGACAGAACATGGAGATATTATGCAGAGTGCTGGCATTAATATGCATGTGGCGCTCATTATTATTCAGCTCGGCAAGCAGTTACTGTATATCAGTGGGCTGTTTTGCCATGCTGTGGTTACTGTCTAAAACATGTTATCCATCTAGGACAAATGCACCTCACCCCCTCCCCTCCCTTTTTATTAAAATGTTTATTTGTCATATTAATAAGGAATGGGGATTTGGAGCAAAGCCAGCAACAATAAACAGCAGGATATAACAAACAATAAATCTATATAATCCACTAATAATGATTTGTATTTATGGAATCTTGTAAAAGGAAGGCTATGCCATTTGGAATTGTTGCATTGACCTAATTGAAAGTTGTGGTATGCTGAAAAATGGGGGGTTAAATTTTGAAAAGCTACCGTGTTCCACTGAAATCAACCCAGGCTCTTTTAATGAAATGTCATGTCTGATGTCATCAGATTAATTGCTACCTTGTAATTCCTTCCAATTAGCATTAATAGGTATCACTGGGGCAATCAAGTTGATCCACTGCATCTAGCCAGCTCCTTATAAACCTACGTGAAGGTCAACAGTCAATCAACAGACACAATATGATAATTTCATTCTCAAAGTCAGCACTAGGAAGCCATTAATAGCATCTGTAATGGCACATGGAACAATTGTTCGAATGAATATGTCCTATCCCATTGGCTAGAATATCTTTAAATAGGTTTGGGGTGGATCTGGCTAAAACCCAGCCTAAATGACATCAGCACTGTCCAGCAGACAGCCAAAAGAGCCATCAAACAAAAGAGGGTCGTTAGCAACATTTAGCAATATCAACTTCTGTTTATCATCATGTGTATCATTAGACATGTGATTGTGTATGATGCTGTCAGACAATTGGATACAGAAGCCTATACTTGGCAATACAGTAGTGCACGAGTGGTATGCGGATATGACTTAGTATTGAAAGGCCTGTCTTTGGTGTGAGGTTTCAATTTTGAAGAAAGAAAGAAAGAAAGAAAGAAAGAAAGAAAGAAAGAAAGAAAAGGAAAGAGGGAGTGATGAAGATCTAGTCTACTGAGGGTGTGCCTGTATGACCTGGGCAAAACGTCCTAAACCCTACTGACAAAGAAGGCTTTGCCATGTGAAGTAATCACTAAATGTCACTCTTGATTCCTATGTTAAAATCTTCAGGGATTTTGCCATGCATACATTTTGTTATTAGGGCAACACAAAATAAAATAAACAAATATATACAATATATGATAAGTTGCCTGTTAAGGTCCATATGTAATCCGAAAGGAAAGAAGCGGCTGTAGAAGGTGACGGCGAAGGAGGCAGAGGGAGCGTGAAAGACTTCATGAGGCGAGCTAGTGTGAAAGAAATGGTGTGTCAGTGCCGTGTCCCACTGGACTTGAACTGGGCAGCAAGCAAGGGAGCCATTACATGCGTGTCTTTGACAGCTCATTCTCATTACAGCAGCAGACAGTTAACACTCCTGCTCTCAGCCTCCAGGATTTTAATGCAGACTGCATCATCTCATTCTGGAAGGGTTTTGTAGTAGATTTGACAGGACTGGAGTGTGCAACCTTGTGTCTTAGCCATGTGGTGACATGGGGCAAAGATAAGGCCCTATTTTGCTACACAGGTGTGTGCTCGGTGTAAAAACTGGTGGATTGTCATTTTTGTGCCCAGTGTAAGTCTAGTTTACTGTGTTTGAGAATTTGGCTGACCGTGTTGTGCCTAACTGGGCATTCTGATGGACCGAGGGTGTTTTCTATTACGCGCCTCTGGCTCACCTGACAATTTGGTGACAGAAAGTAGACTAGAATATACACACAGGTGTAAGTTGTGGCGCAGGTGGTGTGACACCATTTTTGGTATGTTTAATTGAGGCTGCAGGCTAACAGATTATGAGATGTTTGTGGTGGATGCCATCGTATGTAATCGATAAATATGACAACAACATACATCAGTCCCACTGAATCATTGTAGAATTCAGTTCATTAACACTAGCTCCACAATTCAGTACTAGGTAGTTTGTAGTCTTATTTTGTAGAACTTATCGTCAAAATGTCTTGTATTTATACAACAATCTAAGATGTGTAGTTTCTATAGTAGTAGCATACAAAAGTCTGAATTGCCATGAGAGTTTATTTGGATTTCTAATGACAGGCTTTGAAGACTTTTTTTTTTTTTTAAGTTAGCGAGCTACATCCTGATTCTTGGAGGTTCACAAACAGATCGGTATTGCCGTAGTAGACTGTTTTAGCTATAGAGGCATCAAATGATGGTAATTGGGTTTTATCTGCACTTACAGTAGTATATCCAGATTCTTATTGAAATGTAAGAAAAAAAACAGCTATGTGCAATCTGCTGGTTCCTGGTGTCAAATTAAGTCCTGAGAAACATAAAAATTAGTAGTGACCTCAGATTCCCCCCCACATGATTTGGAGTAGGTATACATACATGTTTTGGGCACCATATACTGTAGTGTAGATAAAAGTGCTGGATAAAAAGTGATCCATTTAACATATATATATATATCCATCCATCTTCTTCCGCTTATCCGGGGTCGAGTCGCGGGGGCAGCAGCTTCAGGAGGGAAACCCAGACTTCCCTCTCCCCAGCCACTTCAACCAGCTCCTCCGGTGGGATCCCAAGGCGTTCCCAGGCCAGCCGAGAGACATAGTCTCTCCAGCGTGTCCTGGGTCGTCCCCGGGGCCTCCCACCGGTGGGACATGCCCGGAACACCTCCCCAGGGAGGTGTCCAGGAGGCATCCGAACCAGATGCCCGAGCCACCTCAGCTGGCTCCTCTCAACGCGGAGGAGCAGCGGCTCGACTCTGAGTCCCTCCCGGATGACCGAGCTTCTCACCCTATCTCTAAGGGAGAGCCCGGACACCCTGCGGAGGAAACTCATTTCGGCCGCCTGTATCCGGGATCTCGTTCTTTCGGTCACGACCCACAGCTCGTGACCATAGGTGAGGGTCGGAACGTAGATCGACCGGTTAATCGAAAGAGCTTTGCCTTTGGGCTCAGCTCTTTCTTTACCACGACGGACCGATACAGAGTCCGCATCACTGCAGACGTTGCACCGATCCGCCTGTCGATCTCCCGCTCCATCCTACCCTCACTCGTGAACAAGACCCCAAGATACTTGAACTCCTCCACTTGGGGCAGGATCCCATCCCCGACCTGCAGACGACACTCCACCCTTTTCCGACTGAGGACCATGGTCTCGGATTTGGAGGTGCTGATCCTCATCCCAACCGCTTCACACTCGGCTGCGAACCGCTCCAGTGAGAGTTGGAGGCCCCGGCTTGATGAAGCCAACAGCACCACATCATCTGCAAAGAGCAGAGATGCAATGCTGAGGCCACCAAACCGGAACCCCTCAACGCCTCGGCTGCGCCTAGAAATTCTGTCCATAAAAGTTTTGAACAGAATCGGTGACAAAGGGCAACCATGGCGGAGTCCAACCCTCACCGGAAACGAATCCGACTTACTGCCGGCAATGCGGACCAAACTCCGGCAACGGTCGTACAGGGACCGAACAGCCCGTATCAGGAGGCCCGGTACCCCGTACTCCCGAAGCACCCCCCACAGGACTCCCCGAGGGACACGGTCGAACGCCTTCTCCAAATCCACAAAACACATGTAGACTGGTTGAGCGAACTCCCACGCACCCTCAAGGATCCTGCTGAGGGTGTAGAGCTGGTCCACTGTTCCACGGCCAGGACGAAAACCACACTGCTCCTCCTGAATCCGAGATTCGACCTCCCGACGGACCCTCCTCTCCAGCACCCCTGAATAGACCTTACCAGGGAGGCTGAGGAGTGTGATCCCTCTGTAGTTGGAGCACACCCTCCGGTCCCCCTTCTTAAAAAGGGGGACCACCACCCCGGTCTGCCAATCCAGAGGCACTGTCCCCGATGTCCACGCGATGTTGTAGAGGCGTGTCAACCACGACAGCCCCACAACATCCATAGTCTTTTGGAACTCCGGGCGGATCTCATCCACCCCCGGGGCCCTGCCACCGAGGAGCTTTCCTCGGTGGCAGGGTATATATATATTAGGGGTGTGAATTGTCTAGTACCTGACGACTCGATTCGCATCACGATTCATAAGTCACGATTCGATTCGATACCGATTAATCCCGATTCGAATTCATAGGTCGATTGTTGCGATTTTTTTTCTTTGTATTAAAATTTAGAAAATACTAATCAGTAAACATGTACAGTGTAAGATTTGTATGAAATGTATTATTTATCTGAAACTTCAGTCTTATAGAGGTTGTAATCTGTTTCCTGTTTGAACAGCATTGAAATAAAATATTAAGACTTCTTTCATGCTTAAGGTGTGAATCCTAAGACGTTTTGGTGAATATTTTTCCATCAAATATGGATGTTTAAAAATCAATTCGGCCGCCTATTGAATCGATTCGAGAATTGTGCGATGTAATCTCGCGATATATTGCCGAATCAATTTTTTTTAACACCCCTAATATATATATATATATATATATATATATATATATATATATATATATATATATATATATATATATATATATATATATATATATAAGAACCAAATTGCATTAATCTTTCTTACCTTTAAGAGAACTCCTTATGCCAGCTGGATTACTCAGTTTTGCATGAATATATGCAGTCACACTAAATGTAAAAAACAAAAAAAACAAAAAACAGGGACTGGAAGGTGACACTCTACGGTGCTGCATCATTAAAAGTTTCAATACAAGTACTTAGTGCGGTATATGAATGCCATGCAGAAAAAGCTACTTTCTTGGTAGACTCTACTTGTCGTACAGTATCACACCCCGAGTTGATCGTGTTTCACATAAGTCTCCAGCATGACACTGAACACAAAAAATATTGAAACAATGAACTCTTGCCCCAAATATGCAGTTTTATAACCCAGAGGAGGACCTTTACAACCCACCAACAGGCAAAAGTATGTCCAGCACTGCCATGTAGTGTATGTCCTGAGGCAATGAAATTGTTTACTATTTGACTACTTTGCTCCTGTTCTGCTGCTGGGTGACTTGAAAATACTGTATATTGAATGTAAATGAAACAATAATTTTATGTGCAATGCTAAACCACTTTAAAGCGAGGTGAGTAAGTATTCACAACAAGGCCAGAGCCAGGAGCGAACACAAGTTTGTACTGCTTGAATACTTGATGACTGCTCCTAGAAAAATACTTTAATAACTCTTCTGACATTAATTGTTGAAAATGCAGGATTCATTGTATTTTGAAAGTATTATCTTGATGTAGTGGAGCTTTGAAAATGATTGTCAGAGTCCTGTGTTTTTATTTTTTGCTGAATTTCACATGAAAATGATGTTGCTGTGGCTCACTTTAATGGGGAAAGAAGTAGTAGGGTTACATTAGGTAACATGTTTAGTATAATTCAATAAAATATATACAGTACAAGACCAAACATAAAAAAGTTTGACTTGTGTCTATAGACTGGATAAAACTGCAATTACATTGACAAGAATTTAAGTTGTAATTAGAGCTACCAAACACTTAAATGTTTTAATCAGATTAATCACATCGTTAGCACGTCCGCCTCCCAGTACTGAGGATTCTGGAGTCCAGGCTCCGGCCTTCCTGGGTGGAGTTTGCATGTTCTCCCCTTGCCTGCGTGGGTCTTCTCTGGGTATCTCCGGTCTCCTCCCACATTCCAAAGACATGCATGGCAGGTTAATTGGGCGCTCCGAATTTGTCCCTGGATGTGCTTGTGCGTGTGGATGGTTGTTTGTCTCTGTGTGCCCCGTGATTGGCTGGCAACCAGTCCAAGGGTGTCCCCCGCCTACTACCCAGAGCAAGCTGGGATAGGCTCCAGCACCCCCCATGAAGAAGCAGTTCTGAAAATGGATGGATGGATAGATAATCACATCTTAGAATTTTGATTCATCATGAATAATCACTTAATTAAGAAGGCTTTTCATCAACATGTTTTCCCGCTAAATTTGGAGAGCACCTGTTATGTTAATTCTTTCTCCATTTAATGTTACGAGTACGTCTTCAACATGTTTTGATCCACTGCACTCTCATCCTCCTCTTTTTCAAACAAGTTAATTACTTGCATAATTTAAACTGAAAAAAAAATGACCCCAATGGTTTGACATGAACAAATATTCTGGATATCATATGGAAACATTTATTAAATGTTTTATTTTAATGCATATAATACCTGTGCAACCTTAATCATCCGCTGTCAAGCTAAAGGATCACCTGTGGTCAAAATCAATGGTGTGATTAATCTGTATTAATACATGATTAATGCGATAATTTTTTTGTGATTCATCAGTGAGTTCAAGCTTACTTTCACAGCATTTGTTGTATGAATAATGTTGTCCTGAACATGCCAAGAGATACAATGATAGGGAAACAGTAGCCTACTTTTTAGATCCCAAATATCCTCACTGACAATTCGGAATACTGTCTGTACCTCATCATAGAAAGAATGTTACAAAAAGTTTTGGTTTGTCTGGAAACACTGAAAGTCCTTAGCAAACCTCTCATTGTTTTATGCTGTTATACTGGTCAAGAGACCTTTGGCCAACAGCTTGACCGGATATCAGTGGCAAGCTGGAGGCTAAAGCGTCTTTCAGCACTCTCACTTGTGTTCACTGGTGTGGTACAGCTAGTAGCAATGCTTGACTTCCGCATGAACTCAAAAACCAAAACGGAAGAATCACACTATAGTGAACCTTCGTGATTCCTGAGGGTTAAGAGACAAGCCCAAGTAGGGGGGGGGGAATGTATTGCTGAAACATACTCCAAAATATGATCCCAAAACACACAAATAAAATTCATCTTGACGTTACTCTTAAATATAAATGGTTTACAGATACTCCAGAAGTGAGGACAAACTTTACTTTCCTATTAGCCATTATGTTTTTCAGTGATACATATTCTTGTTTTGCGCCTTAGATGGTGCAGTGCATTGGGCGACATCTTCGGGTGTTACAGAATGAGAAACCAGTATGTGGCTAGGTATGAATTTAGTAGGTGAGAAAAAAAAATGGTGATTCATGAAAGTAGTGGGGGCTTACTGTATTAGTAAGAGAATGTCAAAATTTGACATGTTAGTGTGGAAGTCTTGGCTCAACAAGTCAGTAGAGATCATGAAGTCCTTCCTTCCAAGTACCAAATATGACTATAAGATTGATTTTGATCTGCATGAAATATGTCTACTTCTGTTTAAAAAATACAGCAATTCAAACGTTCACTTTTTTCTTTACCCACCCATTTAAGAAACAAAAGTTTATTTAATATAAAATATGACTTTTTTAACAACAGATAGCTGAAGAATATACAGGACTAGTTTCCTTCTTCTTTTTTTTTTTTTTAATCCTGTAATTTTTTTTTATTGTCAAAAGATTTTAGTGAAACTAAGCCAAATATATGGGGGATCCTTGAAATGTACAATAAATGAATTAATGATTGTTCCAATTTAGCACTGTACCTTGTAAGTATATAAGCTTTATTGAAATGCCTTAATTGTTTTAATTGCTGCAGTATGTATGAGGGTTTTTTTTGTAAATAAATACACATTTATAGAATGTATTTGCAAAATGATTTAATATTGATTATTGAATGTTACACACCTATAGGCCTACAAAGCCTAAGAATATTTTTATGTATGTATGTATGTATGTATGTATGTATGTATGTATGTATTATTATTATTATTATTATTATTATTATTATTATTTTCAACCAATTTAATTAAAAAAATCGTGTAACTTCTAAGATCATACTCTATCCCTTCAATCTATCTATACAATATCAAACTGGACACATTTTATAATAGCATGTGGTACATGATTATAAAATAGTAAATTATATTTAACTTCCACCCTAAAATGTAAATTCAATTTAGACTCACTTTCAATTGCTGAAAAATGTAATAAAAATCATAGCACAGTAGCAATTAACCATGAGGCTGTTGGGGAAGAGCATGTTAGGGACGAACTAACAGTAATTAAGGGAATTGCGGGGAATCTGAATGTCTAACTTGTAATTTGAAATAATTGTACAATGTTTTAAAAAAAAAAATTTAACTTGTGGGTTTCAAATGACCAGCTAGTGTTGAAATCACATGAATAATTCATATGCAAATTTCTGAAACAGTGTTGTGTATGAGTCTCCTTGATGATTCTGTCATGTCAGACAGGACAAGGCGACATACACGCTGTTTTCAATGCCCCCCACCCCCGCCGCACAAACAGAGTCTGGTGGTGGCACAGCTTTCAAAGTCACCCATGAAATTCCTCTCCATAAAAGCTCCTGAATGTCCTTTTGTAATTCTGCTATGTATTATCAGTACATTGCAGCTAAGTGTTGTAATTAGACTCGGCCTTTTTCATGCAAATCGGTTTGACGGCACAACAATCAGTCAGTTATGCTATAGCTCCTGCTTCCTCCAACCTTTCCTTCTTTTCTACCTCATTTTCTCTGGCATTTATAGAGGTTGCTACATTTGAATTATTTATCATATAACGTGAGCAAATGTGCCACTAAAGGCCTTTACTTTTAAGCACAGATTTGCAAATGATAGATTCAATACTGTACGTATGTTGGCCTTCCTCATGCTCGAATGCATTCAGCACAAGAAAACATGATCAGATGATATTCAAATCAAATATGGTGTATTGTTGGCAGAACCCAGCTATTAAATTCATGAAAAAAAAAGGCATACAACGAACGCTAAGTACTCGCATTCCTCTCTTCAGCTTCAGACATTAACCCCGGGTTTTCACCGGATGCGGTTGCGGTGCGGTTGCGGTGCGGTGCGTCTTGACTGCGTGCTCCGGACGGGTACATTTTTTTGTCAATCCACACCGGCTCCGCACAGCTGCGGTCCGGCAGCTCCGTCGCCGCCCACTTCCCAACGTGTCTCGCGGGACCGCGCGCGCGCGATCATGTGGCATTTCACAACAACAAACATACAGAAAGTCTGTGCTCAACAGAGAAGCAGAAAGAGAGGTGGACTTCTTTTGATTTAACCTTTTCTTCTTCTTCTGCTATGAGATTCCATGCAGCATCCTTTTTTTGGTTGTCCTTGTAAAGTATATTAATAACGAGAGTCGGGTCAGTGCGGGTCCACTCTTTATTTCTGTCTTCCGGGTCCGGCTGCCGCTCAGTACGGCAAGCGAGACGGGCACAACAAGCAATCGCGAACATCAAACTCACAATACATTACAGTCCTTATAAAAAGGATGTGCCGTGTCATATATTATTTTGTGGTTTTCCACCTCCAATATAAACCTCTCCTCGTCCATGTTCGCTGGTGTCTAAACCGTGAATGAGCACATGGCCCGGCGACGCCCACGTCACGTTTTGCTGAAAAACTTGCGAAATAGGAGCTGGCGAGTGTTTTATTCTGAAAGGTAACCGGAAATTTATTTTGAAACTGCCTCGGTCTTCCTGTCCCGCTCGATGTGTTTTGTGCTAGCTTGCCATTTGCCGGAGGCCTACCGCTGCGGCGTCCGGCAAAAATAGAAAATAGGTCTATCCTTGCGGAAGGCTTGCGGCACGCCGCAGGCCTTCCGCAGTCGACACGCAACGCACCCGCAAGCGGTGTAAACTGCACCATTCGAATGAATGGAATCTAATTGCTTGCGTCGCCGGACCGCACCGCAACCGCACCGCAACCGCATCCGGTGAAAACCCGGGGTAATAATATCATGTTGCCAAGAGCCACTTGACAGGCAGCACATGTCTTTGTACCTAACGCAAATGGTCATTTTTAATGGCTCCTTGATGATATAGTAGATGAGAGTATATGAGAGTAATATGCTTAAATTGTGACCAGGATGGAAAAAAGTTAATTTAATTTTGCTTTCTTTTTGCTTTGTTTTTTGTTGCCATCAAATTTCTAATGTTTTTAAAATGTTTTGAGAGTGTCAAGCAAGTGTCTATGCAACATTTTGAAACATTGAACGTGTGCACACCCTCGCCGCTTGGTCAGATGTGCGCTTAATGAAGTGTCTTTTGAATGTTCATTGTTGATGAGCCAGCTTTAAGATCCTTGTTGTGATGCATTTGTGCTGTTGGATAGCTGCTTATTAAGAATATAAATAGATACTATTTGTCCTGAAGATGAATCCCATCAAGTCTCTTCATAGTCATGTGATGGATAGATGAGGCATCTTTGCCATTAAAATCTAATTTAGACGTTTAAGATAAATGGGGGCAAGCGTTATGAACAATAGCTGCTTAATCAACAATAAATGGAGAGTCAAAAAGGTGTTTTCGAAAATATGGTAGCTAAGATAGTTAAATGGTAAAATTCATTTTGTACAAGGATAATCAAGCATATGACTAACCGTTTTTCTGAAGTCCTGAAAGATACACTGGAATGATCTATTTAAGTAACTTTTGTAATAAATAGTGCTTGGCAAGAGTGCAACATACTTACACCTTCACTTGAGTATTTGTGTAAAAAAGTAAAACTACTTTTACTCTGTTATATACAGCTCCCTAAATTGCACTCGCTGCATCGCTATCTGATCTTGATTGCTGTCATGATCTGTGTTGTTTGGTTTGGTTTAGTGAGATTTTGTCATGCTTTCCTTGTGTCTCCCACGTCAAGTTTTATCAGGTCTACCTGTGCTTGTCATCCCAGTCTCTTGTGTCATCCAATCATCTCCCTCAGCCACATATATCTTGTCTAGGTGTCTCTCGTTGTGTCATTAGTATGTGTCTTTTTTTCCCTGCTTTTGTTCAGTCTTTGTTGGTTCAATGTCCAGTCTTGTTAATGTTATGTTCTTCCTATGTCTTGTCCCTTGTGTGGTTCTCATTTTTAATCTTGAATTTGTACTTTTGGATTTTCACTTTTTTGAATGCCCAAGCACCTTATTTGTGTTTTTGTTTAATTAAATTGCCTTTTTGAGTTCACACCTGCCTTGCCTCCATGCGTTTGTGTCCGGCACAACATGAATCCACACAATTGCGTGTGTGTCTTTAAAAACAAAAACAAAAACAAAACAAAAAAAGTCCACATTTCAGTCTACAAGAGCTCCACTTCGAGCTTGGAAAACAAGCTGTGATTTTCTGTGTAATCTCTGCCTGGTTATATTAATTATTATGCTGTTTCACAATTGTATAAATAATGTTTATTTAAGATGATTTATTGTGGCTGAATTTGCTGTAATGCATGTTATTTTGTAATGACTTTTTTCAATGTTTTAAAGTGACTTTATTGTGCAATATCACAACGTTGCAAAATCCCTTAATTTTAAAAAAAATCTGACCTTCATGCTATGATTTAAAAAAATAAATCAGAAATCTGAACTTACTCGACAATTACTCAGTACTTGAGTACTTTGTCATACTCAGGAAATTATTTGGATGATTGCTTTTTTTCCCCTATTATTATAAAGTACTAGTACCGTTATTTGTGTACTATTTTTGGCCACTCTACCTACCTAGAATATATGCAAAAAAAAATCATTCGTAAGACAATGTGAAGTAACCTTTATTCTACTATTTTTAAAGCACTAAGGTTGAACTGTGTACCTCCAAAGTAACATTTTGAGGTATTGATGGTGAAACAGAGCATATATAATAAAGTTTGATAAATGTCTGGTGTTCCCATTTTTGTGCCTAGTTTTGTATTTGCCAAAATAATTTGGCTTGTTCATTTTTATACTCGTTGCCATGTTTGGTGCGGATATGACGTCAACTCAGACAGGCCGTCACTCGCATCCATTAGTTACTATTGAGTGAGATGCCAGTTCGCTTCCCTATGGATTTAAGTCTGTCATTCTGACTCGATTATTTATTTATTATTATTATTTATTTAATTAAATGGAAAGGATTTAATCTGACCCAGCGTCCAGCTTTCATACAGGGGGGAGAATACTAACATACGTGATAGCACCTGTTGACTCTGAGAGTTGTGACTCATATTTTTCAAATTAATCAGAGGAGTCAGTTGAACCAAGATGGCATTCATTGTGGTTGACGTCACGGTTTCACTCCTCCCCAGTAAATATGCAAAATTGCGACCAGTAGCTGTCATGGCATCTCAACAAATACATTCTGGGAGCTATCGCTATTACAATCTTACAGCCAGTCACACCCGTCACCATGGGCGGGCCATAGGGGTCCGTGCCCGCCCACCAAGATGATTTTGCCCGCCCATTTGAGGCATGGATCTCTAAAATGGTTCTCCTTTTTTATCATTATATTTTTCCAATCATTCGGTTTAGCACTTATATCCGAGTGTCAGTAAACGCAACACAGGTCTCGCGGGGTCGGAGGTATGTTACGTTTGTTAGCTGCTTCAGTTCATTGCTTCTAATGCTCGCCCCTCGCCGAATTGTTCCTGTTTTTTTGGCGTCGGCTACGGCCAACGGTGGCCGTTTGTACAAGACAACTAAAAAGGGTGACATTTCCAAGTAACGTTTTCTGGCGGCATTCTTGCAAGATGTCACAATATGAAGAAATAGTTGTAGTTATCTGCAACAGCCATCACAGTCTTACTGAAAATAATGCTAGATATGCCTTACGCTGACTTATACGCATACGCGACAAATATGTCAATGTTGGCGTGCAATGCAAGAGTCATGTACATTTTGTACAAGTGAAGCTGCATGTTTCTGAGGACGCTGGCGCACAAGACAAGTGAGGAGGGACATACTACAAACTACTTTCGTGTCGGTAACTAAAGAGTCACTTGGAAAAAAAAAACAACCTACGGGACCCACATATCGTTTTGGCATCTACAATGAGGTAGGATTTTGCTTTCCTTTTTTCTTTTTAATTCTGCTGCCGACACCGTTCAAACAGGTGGCCTGTTCGAAGCAATATGTCAGCGCATCCGCCCTATTGGATGTGGCAATTGTATTTGCCATTACATCGGCAAAAATAGTAAGATTGACTTTGAATGGGATAATATAATCAAAGGTAATAATAATTCCTTATTAATCCAATGAGTTGTGGCTTTATGATACATCTCCAAGGAGAAACAGAAGGAGGCATCTTTACAAATAGCTTCACTTTGCCTCATCCAATATGGCTGCGGCGTCAACGTACTCACGACGCCACTGCAGTCTACTTTATGTGTGTGTACTGTAAATGCGGTCTATGATAAAACTGTCAGCGGGCGCCATTCAATGGATAGATGCACGACAGTGCTACATAAATTTATCCAAATATATTGGCCAAGTTAATGCTGTCAGTATGGTATTCACAATAATTGGGCCCGCCCATGCATTTCATGTGCCCCCCTTAAGCCTGGGCTCTGGTGACGGGTCTGCAGCCAGTGTTACAAAATACGTGTTTTGATGCACTTTTTCTTGTTAAATATTTCTCCTTCTGAGCACCACAGGCACACTTTAGGCTTGGTGTACTTTTGGGACCTAAATTACAAGTGCTTTGTAGGTATCCTAGTATAAACAGACAAAAAGACCAATTAATTTTAACTCATTGGTCTTTACAATATCTTCAAACTCACCCTGTCCAGAGTATTATTATATCGTTATTTTTAAGACCAAGCAGGGCGACCATAATAAGTCCATCTCTGCTACTCTTGGACAAGCGTGTTCATGCATGACCATGGGGCATTTTAGTCTTCCAGTGGTGGCGCCTCATTAATGACGGCCTACAAATGGGAGATAAATTCTCCCTTTCATCAAAGTCCATAGCTACTGTAAGTTCAGGGGCGAAATGGGGAGATAGCCAAGGAAAAATCATAAGGAAATAACTTCATGTGATCTTTTTTTCTTAGGGTCAAAAAAATTTATTCTGATATTGAGGGAGAATTTAATTCAAAGAGATTTAAAAAAAAATAAATAAATAAATAAAATACAGTGGTTGAGGTGTATATGTGTGGAAGAGGACATGGTGTGTGTGCCTTTAACATGGAGTCTCCAGTCTCACATAGTTTTGTTCCTTAAAAGGGAATCGGGGGCTTAGCTCCAGCCTTGCCTTGAAAGTCATGAATAAACATCAGGCTCCCTTTCTGTGCGTACATCATACATCACAAGATGACACAACCTAATGGAGGAGGAATCCTCACCCTCGGAAACATGAAAAGCTGTGAAATTACCCACCAAAACATGCAGCCGTATGGTTTTAAAATGGACCACTGAGCGAGAGAAAGGAAAAAAAAGGAATCTCTTATTAAAAATGGCTCCCTGAGATAACAGCGCTCTCTTGCATTCCCTCAGCTGTGATAACCACATTGCCTGTTCACACCAGAAAAATGATACATACACTACAATACTAATCATTTACTGTTACAATGAATTTTCCTCCTTTTCTGTGTCTCCTGGGACTGGTTCTCCTGCCATTTCTGCAGGTGTCATTTTTAACATAATGTGGCAGTCGCCATTTTAGACCAGGGTTATTTTTATTGTACAAGAAATTTAGAATCCCAGCCTTTGCACAAAGGTATTATTATTATTATTATTATTATTATTATTATTATTAATAATATTATTATTATTATTATTGATAGTTATGATTTCACAGCAAAGTTTCATTTGTATAAGATTCCAAAAGTGTTTATTCTATCCTGTTTGAGGTTGCAAGAGAGAGTTGAAATCCTGCGGAACCAAAGCATGTACATCGGGACTGATTGTTCAACTGGTGTCTGCTTGCTTGATGAAAACGGCAAAGGTGCCAAATCATATCTCATAGTGCCAGGTGCCTGGACAATGCTAATGCCAGCAGTTAAGATATCAAACTGTTACTGAACCAGACTAAATCAAAAGGGATAAAAAAAAAAAACTGGACTTGATTTTAGGGTGTTTAATACATTAAAACAAATCATTTTAAAGTGAACCTTTCATTCTTTTTGTATGCGACCCTAAAACGAAAAGGTTTGGACACCCTTGTTTTAGCTTCTTCCACAGGTGAACAGGATTTAGATCAAGGCTCATCAGAATAGTCTGATTTGCTCTTAGCCATTCCTGGGTATTTTGCAGTTTTGTGCATTAGTTTAATAAGCTGTTTGGGGACCTGTGACCTGCTCCAGAGACACACCTGTCTGATATTGGGCAGCACCTTTCACTCCAGAATGCCTTGAGATTTCAAGACACTTTGTGCTATATGTAGCAAAGCAGCCCTCGAGAATAACCCAGTCTCCTCTACGTGGCCAATAACTTGGATAATAGGGATGTCACGATAAGGGAAATATCGTGATATTGTGATATTAAAACTGCCACAATATCGTCATCGTCATGTTCACAATATTTAAAAGGAACACATCTGTTAAAAAAAGTCAGGTTGATTTCCATTTGTGCAGTTCTAGCACCCTCTAGTGGCTAGTTTATTAGTGCAATTTAATTTTCATTAGGGATGTTTTGGCCTTCCATGTTTAAAATCTAATTGCCAGATGAAGGCTCTTGTGAAGCGATCAATGTGTGCTTGCATTACCAAGTAAGTGCCTCACTATTGTTATTAGAGATTGTAGGTGGTTTATATGCATTGCTGTTGTGTGCAAAAGCACAATATTATTATTTTTTTTTTAGTATGAGCTCTCTTTTTTTTACTATATCGTGATCTTTTTTAAATATCGCCAACGCCCCCACAATATTGTGATAATTATCGTATCGTGACCTTCATATCGTGATAATATCGTATCGTGATGTTTGGATATCGTTACATCCCTATTGGATGATATACAGTGTTCCCTCGTTTTCCGCTGGGGTTAGGTTCCAAAAAATATCCGCAATAAATGAAATCCGCGAAGTAGTTAGCATTATGTTTTACAACTCTTATAAATGTTTTAAGGCTCTAAAATCCCCGACCGCACAATTTATACACTTTTCTCATTGAGGCATTTACATGTTCTCACATTTCTCTCTTGTTCAAACATTGACAATGTTCAAACCTTCATACATTTTATAAAATGGGTATATTACTGTAAGAAAATTGCACTTAAAAAAAAATCTGCGATACAGGGAGACCGCGAAAAGTGAACCGCGTTATAGAGAGGGAAGACTGTACATCAATGGGAAATAATTACAATATCCACGTCTGGCCATGAGTGTGGGTTCAGGCTTGTGTTTGTGTGTCAAAGAGGGGCGGCAAAGGGATGCAAAAGCAGGGAGGCGTGCAAGCAGTTTGTACCACCGGGTGCAGTCATTTCTTTGATCATTTTTAATGGACATTCTTTCATGCGAGGGTGCAGCTTGCATGCGACTTCTTGCAGGTGCCATCTCATTGATGCAGTTGTGGGATTAGTATGTGGCAGGTAATAATAAAAAATAAAAAAAAAGACAGGCCATTACACTGCACAGCACACATTGCATAATCTCAACACACTGGGATCATTACCTATTCAAAGGATGATAGTGTACAGTGAGACAAAGCGAGGGGAAAAAAGAGAAGGGAACAAAAGAGCTAAAATGGCAGTGAGGTTTCTAGATGGTACAGAGAGACTGAAACAAAAAAGGTCAATCAGTATTGCAAATAATTGCCATGAGGTAGGCAGGTAGAGGAAGATAATTCTCTCCTTGCATGCGCATAAGGACACACAAAAGACGGACCCAGTGATGAATATATTCCTAAATAATTCCATTTTAGAAAGGGAGAACAAATGTTGTTGTTTTTTCCGTTTGTTTTTGTTTTTAAGAGTGGCTCTATCAATTTGGTGTACATCCCTCAAGATTATTTGCTAATTCATAGCCATCTTTACGATATTAAAGAGATTTAACAACCCAGCACATTGGACTTGAGCAGCTGGCATATATTACTCTGACCCTAGACTACCTTAACATGAATGAAGTGGTATCAATTTTGATAATGAAAGAATGAACTTTATAACCAAGCAGTACGCACTACCATATACACCCACGTCCAATTGATTCAACATTCGCTGAATCTAAAGTCATTGAAGCAGCAGGCCTCCATCATTAATTTTTAGAAATAAATATAAATAAGCAGTTATGCAAAGCTTGACTTTTACATTGCAAAGTGAATTTGCCAGAATCTTCTATCGTAATAGTTTGTTTCTTGCTGTAAAATGTGCAAAAAATTATGCAATTACGGTATTCATTCATGGAAATATTGCTTTAAACTATTTTTTGCCTTTTCAGTGTTAAGGTTTTTTTTTAAAGGGGGTGTAAACTGTGCCATGTGACACGGTTTCGAGTCCAGTTTCACGGCAACAGTTACCCCTAAGGACGTAAGCTAGCAAGCTGTGCCTACGCTCCAAAAATACATTTTGCCTTTAGATAGCCAGTTGGTAAGACCGAAGAGCCGTTTTCTGCTGGGACTCAGCATGTCACGCCGAATGGAAAAAAAAACACAAAAAAAAGTCTGACGTTACAGCCAGCGTGTGGACTAGGGCTTCACACTGACATGGGTTTTTTAGAGCTCCTCATTGTTGTCCCACGTCGAGCCGGTGAGATATACAGTATTGCATTACAGCCACCAGAGGCTCTAAAGCGAAAGTAAACACAAAACTTTTCTTGGCAATAATAGGTTCTATGTAACGACGAGTCGAAACACGGTATTCTCATTAATATTGTGTTTGTGTAAAATGAGGTAAGCAGTTAAAAACAAAATAAAAAACAAAAAAACACCCAATTTAACCATTTTACCACTTCAAGTCAGCTGCGTAGTGATGAGTTGTGTAGTAACAACAACTGACAACATATTTGGGTTGACTTCCTTTTTAAGCGTATATATTTTTTGTGGCTCAAGCGTAGTTATGTGCAGGCATAAAATGATGCTAGACGAAGACATTGATATTTGACAGTTGAGTGTTTCTATGGCCTTCAGCTGACACGCCCACAGCGATTGAGGGCATATAAAATGTCTTGATTTTTCATGATTTTCAAGCCTCATTTTTTTCCAAATTTGGCAGGATTGTTAACAACCCTCTTATCTGTCTTCTTTTACTTTTCATTCAACTTGAAGTCTGTATTCTGTCCTCTGTGGAAGCCTGAGGCCTTAGATCTTGGATGGCCAATGTGGATCATTGACCCAAAGTATGCAGGATTGTTAAAAAAAAAAAAAAAAAAAAAAAAAAAGTCTCCAAAACCTCAACAGCTAAACTAGGCTATGTTTCTGTGCTCGTCTTGCTTGTCTTCCATGTTCATGCCTCTCTGAAGACTTCACAACACATTTGCACTTAACACCGCAATTAGCTGACACCCGGGAGATGCATAATGTGAGTGAGGCTTTACACTCAAAGCTGCTAAGTCTCAGTATTTTTCACTAAGCTCATAAATCACCAACAATCTGATGATATCAATTATTTCAGTAAATAAGTGAGTCGAGATCAAGCCCTTTCCCCTCACTCAATGCCAGCGCTGAATTAGCACACTGACAGCTTTAGGCAGCTAATTAAAGCAGAATGAAGCTTTCTAAAGGATTACTGGAGAATGTTTTGTGCTCCTGTATAAAGTAAGTACGTAATAAAGTAGCCAATAAAAAAAAAAAAAAAGATGCTTGGTTTGACTGCCTACAACATGTCCACAATCTTTGATAAATGCCTACAGTATAAAGTCATTAATATTTGATTCAATTGATCAGGCACACAATATCCCACTGGTTTATTTTATGGTTTATATACTTTCTGTGGGCTTTGGCCAGTCTGAGAAGTCTCCTTGCGATTCAGCATTGGCCTCTTTTTGGGTCAGAATGAATTATTTGAAGTAAAAACATCTGAAAGAGATGTCTGACAGGCGATCTGATTCCCTGGGTGCAGAAGTGGGGGGGCTCCCACTGGTCCGATAAAAGGCCTGGCTTCTTGCAGCAAACCATGCCTTTCTTCAAATGCATGTCTACGCTCCACTTTTAATTGGACGCTTTCTGTAGCTGTGAAACTTAATGACTTTGTTCCGGGATTAAAAGCCTCAGAGTGTTCAGGCAAAGGAAAGGTCCTAACCTTTTCTTGGCTGATCTGTCTCCCATCCCTATAACCCACCCTTTCCCTCGATTCGTATTCTTCTTTCCAAAACGTGCCCATTTTGTCTTACATAGTTGCACAGGACTGTACTTTAACTGTATGGAGGTTTGCCATTCTCTGTTCACTTTTTTTGCACAATAATTATTTCTGCTCATGATGCATTTGGACCTTCTACCCCAAGTTTAGCACCCTGTACTTTTTTGACCTTGCTGTCTATTTTTTGCTCATGGTTATAGAAATCTGCATGTATTCCAAATATTCCTTTCCTCTGCGTAGTGGAGAGAACATTGTGACCAATTAATACATGACCGAGGTGCTTGCACTCTAGAGCGGAAGCAAATGGGTTGTTAGTATTACTATGAGTCTGATAGTCACTAATTTGTCATTGCATTATATCAGCTTTACTTGGCTCTACTCACCAGTTGGGAGCAGGCAGTTTTTCTTATCAAAATAGTACTACAAGAACTCCATTGAAAACTCAAATAACTGTATTATAGACCATCATGATAGTTCATTTCGTAGCCTATCATTTACGCCACAAGAAAATAAAATGCCAACTTTACATTACAGACAGACTACCAATAAGGGCAGTGAATTTCCTTCAACAAAAGTTTAGCTTCTAAAAAAAAGTGGTGACAGCCTAATTTAAATAAATGTGACGGGAGTGCTTTTCATAGTTTACTTTTGGATAATAGTAGTTTCACACTCAATAGTGATCACCGTCATGTGATGGTTGAGAAGAGAGCAGTTCTATTCATTTTAAACAGTGCTGTCAACTCCTACAGTATGTTCAAAAGGAAGAACGTTTTGATCTTGCGTTGACCCGATGACATTTTCCACAAAAGTTAAGTAAAGGTGAGAAAGAGGTTAAGAGAGCTGACTTTCTGAAGAATCCCTAAGAACGGGAAAGCTTTGTCCGTCCACGTATGCCCTTTTCTCACATTTAATTCTAAAGTACTGAAAGTAAGCTTCTGTAACTGAATGTACATGTGCAGATGCTATGTTGTGTGTCCAATCATGAGGTCATTCTTCATCTGAATCAAGTCAAGTCAAATGTATTTATATAGCCCTTAATCATAAACGAGTCTCAAAGGGCTTCACTCACCCACAGTTGACAGTCCAGATGTCTGACCGGGCAAGTGCTAAGTGATAGCCTAATCGATGTGCTGCCTAATCAGACAGCTTAACGTTAATACCTTGAACAGGTCCACAACATTCTCATATCAGCATCCACACATTTTGAGGTGACAAAGAAGAGGCCAAAGATTAAACGTAATCTTGTAAAGAGGCAGATAGTTTTTTCTTTTCTCTTTTTTTTTTTTTTTTTTTAGCCTGACCCAAAAAAATCTAGACATGAATTCAGTGTCATTGTCATTTGTGCTTCGTGCAGCCAATAAACGTCTATTGAATGAGATTTTCCTTGTGAGAATTGTGATTGTAATATCTGCAATGTATTTGGCATTAAAATAAAATGCCCTGATTCACAAACCACTTCGTCAAAACGTGTGTTTTTAAATGACATTAAATAGAATTAAACCTTGCCCATGTGTGTGTATATATATATATATATATATATATATATATATATATATATATATATATATATATATATATATACATACATTGTTTTCTGCAGAGGATAAAGAATATATTACTGTGAGTACTGTTATACTATCTGTATGCATGTGTTGCCACACTATTTGAATTCAACTATCAGTTATTAAAGGATTTTAACACCACCACATAGATGCTAATCGTTGCTTGAGATCGCTCTTTTTTTTTTTTTCTTTTTGACAAATATTTACAGATTTAAAACGGTTACTTGTTTGTATAGGTGCATGTATGTGTGATGTATGTATGTTTGGTGCAAGGAGTCTTTAAAGTTTAATATGACCATTTTTAGTATGTATTTTGAAAACTCAGCCCGAATAGCTTTTACTTTCCAGTACAGATTTGCTTAAATTAGACTACTTGAAAATGAAAAGCAGTGGCATATAGTTGAGGCAAGAAATCATCATCAACTATAGTGTTTTAGAAGGCCAACAACTGTGCTGTCAACACAGTAATTGACATGCCAATCAATGGCGGGTGTGTGGCCGGCTTTTAGAAGGTCCCTAAGGTGGCTGCCTGGAGCACGCTCAGTTTAACACAGTGGAAATGCCAGAGTGTAAACAGAGACTACATATTGACTGTCTCATCAATGCTGGTGATCAATTAGTCAACATTATTTCCAGTTCTCTTCTCTCAGGTCTTTAACAAATACTCAATCGCCAGTTTGCAGCGCACACACCTGTCTCTAGAGGGAGACAGAGCAAAGAGCAACAAAAGTAATCCATGGATCAGGGCTTGGCCATATGAAAAACAAAATACTACTGATGCTGTTATCTGTTTTTTTTAATTTTTATTTTATTATTTTTTTAAAGATATGATATGAAGCTTCCCCCATTTCACAATTTATATTAATTGTCACAAGATATGGTCATTGCAAGGTCCCACCCAGGTTACTTGTAAGAAACCCTTGACTGCTAAGTTTTTTTTTTTTTGTTCCACACACAAAAAAACATCCTTTTTCTACAAATCACAGTGCAAAGTAGGCTCAAACATGTCACCATTGTTGCATTTCAATGTAAGTACAACAATTGGTTTTAAAAAATATATTATTCGCCAAGACAACCATAATAATATTTAATAAAATTTGTCTTTAAAAAATACATGTTCTTAGTTTTATTTAAAAAGGAACATTTCATCATTATTATTATTATTTTTTGTTTTAAATTTTCCTTTATTTGCAGCACTTTCAGCACATTTCATCTGTTTTTTGTTTTGTTTTTTTAACCAAAGTGCCCTATTAAGTTCAACTGAGTTTTAAGCACCATTCTTCAAATTGTATCACTGCTCGGTTAATTGATATCCTGTATATACAGCACGTCATTGATATAATGATGATAAGTGCTTCAAGTGTGCGCATGCTTTGCAAAGCCTCTTTTAAAATTAACAGCACCGAGTTACAAGGCAAAATCAGTCTCTACGACCCACTACTTCAATTATAAAACTGGCTGCATTCAATGTGTAACTTATATAAAAATCAAGGACACTCCTACACCAAGCTATCAGCTCTATTCTCTACACCCCAGAGACAGGAAAAGCATATTGGGTGCTTGCTCCACAGAAGAATTAACTTTTTTCTTTTTTTTTAAATATACATATATATATATATATATATATATATATATATATATATATATATATATATATATATATAACATAGGACCACAATCATTAGAGTATGCAGCAGTAGTAAAGAAAAAAAAATGTTTAACATGTAACCAGCTAGGTGCTATGTTCTCTCTGTTGGGTCATCATTTAAAAAAAAATAAAAAATAAAATCTATGTCACTATTTGATGATTAAATGTCCACAGGTGTGAATGTGAGTGTGAATAATTGACTACAGTAGCTTGTGATTGCTTAGTGCCCAATTGAGGGTGTTTCCTGGCCTCTTGCCCAAAGTCAGCTGAGATAGGTTACATCTCATGTGCTTCTCAATCTCATCACAAGGATGGATGGAAAATACTAATGCTCTTATGCTTAATCACGTAAGTAAAAATGCAAGTAAGTAACCTTTTGTAATATTGTTGCAATATTACCTTATCCATCCTGTTTCCATGTCTCCAACAGCCACCACAGGTGTTTCAAACAATCAGCTAATCAGCAAGCTCTGCATGAAGCCTGAAAATATTCAGCTGTGTTGGCTGTCATGGGGAAAACCTTGAGATATGACTCATTATTTTGAGATACGAGCTGCAGTTTGGCTATTTTTTATTTTTATTTTTTGCTATGACAGAGAAAGAATTAAGAAGAGTGCTGTAAGGTGGCAGTGAAGTAGTAGTGAACAATTATTATTAGGATTATTATTATTTTTTAAAAAGGTCCGAGCTGTGTATTTCCACACACAGTCAAAATCAAACTAAACAAACAATAAAAAAATAAATAAAAACATAAATGTTGTCTCAACCACATAGCTTTGTCTTACAAAAGTCGATTTGGCCTAATGCTTAAAAAAAAACCAAAAAAAAAACAGACGAGCTAACGAATTGCATTTGTAACTCTTTAAGCAATGGATAGAGCAACAAATGTTGAACATAACAGTAAATGCAGGCAAATACTGCATTCTGTATCTATGTGAAGAATTGCAACTATTGCGACATAAGTTGTGCAGTAGCACTTTTTTGTGTCTCTGTGTCTGTATTATCCTGCACCTAGAAAGAGCAGCACTAAGTCCATTGAATTGAAGAAAAAAAAGTGGCAATAATGGTTTAATTCATTAGATCGTTCTTAGTTATGACATACTGTATGTTTTTGTGAAGTGCAATATATTAAAGAGTGCTATTTTCTTATTAAAAACACATTACCAAAAAATGTGTTTTTTTTTCTTCTTTTTTTTTTGTTTTGTTTTTAGGGAGGCTTTCTATTTTTTTTCAATGGGAAAATTGATTATAGGTATGACTAATATTTTGAGTTCCAAAGATAGTTCTTTGGATTTCATAAGTTTCTTGCACTGGGTTAACTCACAAACTCACATGAAGCATACATGTACTGTATTCTCATGCTACTTGCCCTTACCCAGAAATATATTTTTTAAGAGTCTACACAGTGTTTTGCTCTCAATAATAGTTGCCATACACACAAAAGACAAAAAGGACAGAGTTGCATTATCTTTAGTTAAAAACAATCCTGGATAAATGGCTCCTAAATCTGCACAACCCTTGAAATCCATGATGAATTTTTATTTTTGCTCTCCTCTCAAAGCATCCACTTCAGATAGATGAAAGAGTAATATTCCAGCAATAAAGCTTGATTTACATCCCCTCCACCGTTCTCCTTCTTCCTTTTTTATTTGATCATTTAGACGGGATCATATAACTGTATATCAGACACAAATGAAATCAGGTTCCGTGCACATTAAGGCCATGTCTTTCTGCGGCTAACATCCCCTCCAAGCCAAGCAGGCAACTCTACGGCAAGCCAAGGGCAGAGTCCCATTCATTTTCAGGCCCATTTCCTCTTATGATTAGGCGATCAATCAATCCCAGCATTCAGTCTCATCAGGCGGACGGGATTATCTGCCCATCTTCCCCTCTCCCACTTTCAACTCCCACCCTCCCACACACAGAGCAGCACATTAACATCAGCTCAAGTATCAGCCAACAAAAGCAGCGTGCCACATCCCCTGACCGCAATCGCACTACCTCTCGTCTTAGTCATCCCTCAGTCAGCCATATATTCACCTTATACAGCCCCCGGTGGTGCTCACGCATACTCATGTACCTGCATAACACTTTGTGTGTGAGATGAGTCAACGCAACGGGAGTTAAAAATATATAACATTAATATATAACATAATACAACCCAAGCACACTCTACGGCACTTGTTAGACCTTTCCAAAAAAATGCTTATGCAATAATGCTATTCCAACTTGCGCTATAAAGTCATATAAGGTGATGGCAGATAAAGTGAGGATAGATGTAGCTGTTAAAAAGGCAATAACAATGCTAATTGGAATTGGAATATGGTCATATATCAGGGTTTGTGTTGGAAAAACAAATATACCTGACTAAATGTATTATTTCTTCTTCACAATCTATATTCCTGATGCCAACATACTTCACTTTTTTATAATACCTTATTTGAGAGCATTAACAACTAAGGTGTCAAAGAGAAATGGATCTATTAGTAATAAATATCGACTGAGAAGACATAAAAAAATTTAAATTACTTTTAAATGCCATCACTAATTTTTAATATTTATATTTCTTGCAGCTAACCACTTGCTAAAAAGGAACATTTTCCCTCCGCACTAAAAATAATCATTGAATTCCACTTAACAGCAAAAAGCTTTTTGATGTAGAAATGCTAATTCCGCACAGAACACTGTCACGCTTTCAATACACTAGCTTTTAGTGACCATGTTCTAGGTTAATAAAGTCTCACGCCTGAGAGACAACATTTCTTACTGTGCTAATGTCTCATGAAGGTAGAAAGCAATTGAATTATCACACTGCCCCACCCCCTCATGCACACCGAAAGAAAAGAAAATTAGCTTGTACATTGGAGCTAAGCAAGTGTAGCTTTAATACATAGAGAAAAATGTGGACTGTTTTTTTTTTTTTTTTTTTTTTACTTAAAATAAAGATGATGAAAACCTTGTAGACATGGTACACGGTTTCTTGTATGGTGTGCAATATGTATGGCTGCAACGTGCAAAAACACACAAAAAAAAATTCCATGTGAAACATTAAAATCATAATTACTGATGTCAGCAAGGTATGACTTCATCTTTGTTGGAAAATCTCTATGGGGGAACAAGCTAAGGTTAGATTGTTGTTGGTTGAAAGTGACTCAATGTAATGAATGCCCGCAATAATTTAGATGAAGAAAAAAAAAAAAAAAAAAAGCAATGACAAGTTGTGTATCAAATGAATTGACATTCCATCAAAGTAAGAGTAAGCATTTTCATTTTATTTCATTTTTTTTTTTAGGTAAAACGTAGGTGGGAAGTTGTAGGTCTACTGAAATTTTAACAGTTATGGCACTCAATATGCATTTAGTATATTGAATTAATGTTCTTAAAGGGGGATACACCAAAGTGGGAGGTCCCACACAGGTCGTACCATTCAAGGTAGAAATACCAATGTATTCAATAATGTTAAATAAAAATAAAACAAATAAAATTAATAGATTGATTGTGAAACCTTATTTGCCCAAGTTTTCTCTTCAATATATGAACGTAGCTATTGCTTGGACTTTGGTTGAAAGGATATTATGAGGTTAAAAAAAAAAAATAAAATAAAATCTAAGAAATTTATCATCAAGAAGCCGTGACCCGCAGAATGATCTTGATGTGGCTTCTGTAGATTTTATTCATATGGATACACTGCAAAGAGTGGCAGGGGTGTCAAACTGGGGGAAAAAAATGGAAGTACATTCCTAGGGCCCCAAGCTTGTGAGGGGCCCCAAGGATGGCCCCCACATTTCACCCCATCCCCAATAGGTTTGGGTTAGGGAATTTTAATTAAAAAAACATTCCAACATTTTTTTTTTATATTGTTTTGAGGGGAAGCTGAAACGGATTAATGGCATTTCCATTCTTTTCAGTGGTGAAGATGATTTAAGATACAAGTGTTTTATGTTACAATGGTGGTCAAGGAACAACTTTGTCATATCCCAAGGTACCGATTGTCTGGTGAAAAGGGAAGACCTCCAAAATGCTACAAGTTTGAATGAAAATAGCAGTTGTTTAAAATCTTGATGTTAAACAATCGTGATGGCTCGAAGAAATCATAAGATTAGTCAGATGTTTTTTTTTTATTCTTCTGCTTTTTTTTTTTTTTTTTTAAATCAGTGAAGTGCTCGGGGCAGGTGTGAATTAGCTGGCCGATAAGCCTCTCTAGGTTCATAATGGGACTATGACTTGGCAGCATCTTTGTTACAAACTAAGATTATTATCCTTTGGCAGCTCATTAGACCGTCAGCTCAGGCCATTCCCCCCCTACAGGCTTTAATTAAATTGTAATGATTATAAAAGTACAGATTAGTCAACAGCTATGTGACTGCCAGTCTTAACTGCATAATGCCAGCAGGCACACATTTTTAAACTTTTTTTTTTTTTTTTTTTTTTTTTCACGAAACAGTCAAAGCTTCCATGACTGTTAGTCCTCACAATGTTGATGTTCGCCATTGTCTCCATCCTCTTCATTTCATTTGGTACTCTGTCCTCTTGTGAATTGATGACGCCTTTATCTTCTTGCCAACACATTTGCAACAAATTTGATTTCTTTAAAACCTCATTGCAGATGAATAGATTATCTTCATTTGCCGTACATTTACACCCCGAGGTTACTGTGTTGCATGAGCTTCATATTGTGTATTTGACTTCAATAATACAATTAATTAAACTAAACAAAGATGAAAGAGCCTTTGTGATTTGAGCTATGGAACTATCTGCCTTGTGACCTCAGTCAGGCTACAATACATCTTTGTTTTATTATAAATCTCTTCTTAAAAGCTTACTTTTTCTTGCCTGTTTTTTGTTTTGTTTTTTTTTGTTTTTTAGTTAACTTCTACTTACTTTTTCATTTATTTTATTATTGTGGAAATGCTGAAGCATTCCCACGTTATTGTGATTTTTATTCTCCACACTTCTTTGCCACGTAACAACTCCTACATAATACTTCCAATTTACATTGTTCAAATTTCAACTAGCTTAAAAAATTCACGCCTCCCGGGGTACATATTGTCTGATTCCACATTACTTATGGTATTTGCACAATTTAACATTTAATATCAACCTTTCCCCATTCATTTTTAATGGGGCAGACATTGAACTTTTTCTAAGTATCACTTTCCACGCCCACTTCCATACTTATAAGTTATCATTACCAGGCATCTGATACTGCTCGGTGGCACAGTTGGCATTGTCCACTAACCAGAAGGTTGGAATTTCGTAATTTATCTCTCAATTTACTTCATAAGCATTCCGCATGCATTCAAATCTTAGCATTCAGCTTTCAGCACTCCCACGCAATTGTTCCAGAAATTGCACTTAGTGTAGTTTTTAATTTGTTATGGTTATTTGTGGAATGTAGAGCACTTTTTAAATTTGTTTTGAGAAGTGCTATTAACATTATTTATTATTTATTTCTTATTACCAACAACAGAAGCACTGCCTGAAACATTTGTTCCAAATTAATACATTGTTATATGGGGAAAAACTCTGTGACGCTCAGATGAAAAGAACACTCCCAAAAGGAGATGAAGGATGATATTGATCACCTAACAACAACCTAACAACAACCAATGCTCTTTGGTAGCATTGGATTCCACCTAAACAAGCGCTAAATGACTTTTTAAAATGGCAAAGTATTGATTATTCAATAGATGGAACTGCTAATGTACAGTTGATATATAGTCTACGCACCCATGTTCCAAAGGCAGATTTATTTATTTATTTATTATAAAAATGTGAGGTCAAGATAAGTCATTTCATAACTCTTCCCACCATTATGAGGATGATCAGTACAACTCAATTGAGAAAAAGAAAAAATATATATATTTTAGAGAAGTGAAATAAAAATAAACAACTAGGACTCACCCCGGGTTTACACCGGTTGCGGTTGCGGTGCGGCTGCGGTGCGGTGCGTCTTGACTGCGTGCTCCGGACGGGTCAATTTTTTGGCCAATCCACACCGGCTCCGCACAGCTGCGGTCCGGCAGCTCCGTCGCCGACCACTTCCCGCCGTGTCTCGCGTGACCGCGTGGTCATGTGGCATTAAAAACAACGACAAACACACAGAAAGTCTGTGCTCAACAGAGAAGCAGAAAGAGAGGTGGACTTTTTTTATTTTGTGGCTTTCTACCTCCAATATAAACCTCTCCTCGTCCATGTTCGCTGGTGTCTAAACCGTGAGCACCTCGCACGTTAACTCCAGGCCCGTCTACGCCCACATCACGTTTTGCTAGCATGCTTGCGAAATAGGAGCTGGCGAGTGTTTTATCTTGAAAGGTAACCGGAAATTTATTTCGAAACTGCGTCAGTCTTCCTGTCCCGCTCGATGTGTTTTGTGCTACCTTGCCATTTGCCGGAGGCCTACCGCTGCGGCGTCCGGCAAAAATAGAAAATAGGTCTATCCTTGCGGAAGGGCTGCGGCACGCCGCAGCTGAGACGCAGTCGACACGCAACGCACCCGCAAGCGGTGTAAACTGCACCATTCGAATGAATGGAATCTATTTGCTTGCGTCGCCGGAACGCACCGCAACCGCACCGCAACCGCACCACAACCGCAACTGGTGTAAACCCGGGGTCACAAGCGGGCACACCTGCCACCTTTTAAAGTGCCTTTGATTAACCCCAGGGATCCCCTTGTTCAGGAGAAGGTTACAAAATAATTTCCTTGGCATTAAATCTACCATGGAACACAGTAAGCACAGTCATCCTCAAGTGGAGAACATGTGGCACATCAGCGACATTACCAAGAACTGGATGCCCCTCAAAATTGATTAAAATAAGAGATGAACTGGTCAAGAAGGCTGCCAAGAGGCAGACATCAACACTGAAGGAGCTGCAGGAATTTCTGGCAAGTAATGGCTGTTTAATAGTTGAGATGTAACTCTCCCAACATATGTGAGAAATCTTCTTCAAAAACACATTTGAAATCTAATAAATGTGTTTTGGTCCGGATGAAACCAAGGGTGAACTTTTTGTCATAATTCCAAGATGCATTTTTGGCACAAAGACAACATTGCTCACCACTAAAAGAACATCATACTGAAGCATGGTGGTGGTAGCGGTATCATGCTTTGGGGCTGGTTTTTTTTTCAGCTTTACCTGGGGCTTTGTCAATATAGAGGGAATTAGACTTCAGATTTATGCCTGAAAGCAGAAAAATGCCAAGGAATGCTAACCAGAACATCTGAACTTAATTTGGGGTTAATCAGCAGGTATTTGCTGACTTTTTTATGTCTACACAACTGTATTCAAAAGCTCCCATATCCAACCAAGTATGTGACTACTGGGAAAAAAAAAATAACCGTCAAGTAGGATTGTCAGCCATTTTCCCTGCAGCCCCTGTTTAAGCTACAGTCAAAGCACAATCTGATTATGAATGTGATTAGTTTGCAGAGTGGTGTTTCTGCTTGGGCCTGACAAGATGGACCTGCCATTAGATGAGTGGAAAGTGACCTTGGATGCACCTCTAATCACTAACTATGTTAAAGGTAGAATTAAAGGTTTATACGACTTGGTACATGTGTTTGGAATAAGACTGGATTATCAATCTACTTTATATTTAAAAGTAATTAGAATTTGTCATTTCTTTCCAAGTCTGGGCTGAAAGACGTCGGGTGGTCTTGGTGGGGGTTGACAGGTTAATTGAGGAATAATACCCTTCAGAATGATGGATTTTGGTGACTTGAGATGTCAGAATCCATTATAGGGAAATTTAAAAGTGCAATTAATGGGGGAGGCTGCCTGCAAAATTCTTTATTTTTTAATTCCCCCTTGCCTCTCTTCTGTTATTATTAATGTTCTGCATTAAATGTCCAGACGCTCTCGTCTCTGTTTTGGCGCTCGCCCACCGTCCAATAGAGTTTGGCACAAACAAGGCTTAATTAATGATCTCATTCCTACGGTAAATCAAATAGCTCAGGTCTGAGCATGATGAGGGACATTTTATGAGATAAGTGAGTATATACAGATCATTGCGTTTCAAAAAACAGGACCAACATAAGACAGGAGTAGTCACAGCATAGTAGTAGCGTGAAATATTTCGACAGTGGGCCCCGCAAGATAATTTTCCAAGATGTTGTTTTCGTTCCGAAAGGACCAAGACGGTAATGTGACGCAGATAAACAGGTGATTACTGGAGCGGCCATATTTTCAACAACCGGGTGTTGGGTGTCAACACTTGTGTCAATAAATTTGAAGTGTGACATGTTTTACCACCTGCTACAGACTAAATTGTGTGTCACCGCAGCTCAGGAAAGGCTGATTTTAATGACACATCTTCTTAATCTTGTTATTGTTATCTCTGATGGCAGTATAGTGCCAGCATAAATTATGAATTATGCACACTGTGGTCGTTACTGGAGTATACACTAAAGATTCTAATTTTGTGGGTGGAAGAGGTGGTAATAAGTCTGATTTGATATTAAAGTTGACGTGGCAAATGAATTATGTCTTTTGCTGAGGCTGTGCTTGTATATACACACATGAAGATTATGCATAAGAGAACAAATGGTTGTCTTAATATCTATTAGATGCACTCTTCTCTCTCTCGTCTGCTCGTCCCCCATCATTCGGACAGCTGGAAACAAAATTCATCCGATTCGTTCTGCTGCTTTTCTCTCTCCCCACTGCCCCCACCATCCCCCCAATCCCCCTCACTGTCGTAATAGGATCTGCAGGAATCATTCAAAGGCTAGATATAATTTACTGCTTGCCGTGCACAATAACCCCTCCCACTTTCACCCCCTTTCCCAATCGCACAAGGTGCCCTGCGGATGAACTAATCATACTTGAAATATTATTTCTGCTTCTTATTCCTCCATTTTATGAACAGTGCCTTTTTTATGGTGCGATGGGTTTAACCCCTGCCTGGTCCTACCCACATCAGTCTGTAGGAGAGGGAGAGTGGGTGTGCGTGTGCGTAGGCCGCAGGAGACCGACAGAAAAAGCTATGGCATATATATTTCTTTGTTTACATACATGGTTTTGATTTATTTCTGTGGTATCGAGGAGATGGCTCTACAGTGAAAATAATATACTGTACACAGTGTAATAATACAACAATAAAATGTCATCAGAAAATGACAAAATAAAAACTATTTACAGGCCTCCATATTCATCTGCAGCCAATGGTCTTTCAAATGTACAATATGAACTGCAGTAAATGTCATTATTTTTATCACAAACTAAATTTAATCCTGTGCCTTTCAGATGATGGTGTACCACTAACCGCAGTACTTTAAACAGTTATTGATGTATCACTGAGGCAGACCCTACACATGTTTTGACAAAATTACAAATATCAAGCTTTTTGGACAAAATACAAGAGCTTTAGAAAAAAGTAAACATTACACCTCTGGCATAAACATGGAATCCACGAGAAAGGGAAGGACAAGGCAAAGAAGACCAAAGACACCTTGGAGGAGGTCAACCCAAGACTGCCAGTTGGAGGTGATGGCCCGAGATATAGTGATGCAGAGGTGCCTAATTAAAGACCTAAACCCCACCTGAGGCACAAGGGTCCAAGAAGAATGTTCTCATCTACCACACTTTCAGTTTACAGTACTGTAAAATCTGATCGGAGTCAGAGGTCAACCAACCTGGAGTCCAATCAATGTGATGAGATTGGAGGAGTCGGTAAAATTTACCATGCCCTATTTAAGAAAAAAAAAAGAAAAAAAAAAGATTAAGAAATGTTACCTTGCAGATGCTGGAAAGGATCACAAAAATCTCTAAAATCATTGTCGTTCATCACTCCATGTGACGATATACATTTCACAAGAGAAAGTTCAGATCTGTTACTAGTCTCCATGGAAGTGTCCACTCTGTAAAGATGACTGGAAGAGCACAATGCAGAATTGTTAATGAAGTGAAGAAGAGTCCTATAGTGTCGGCTAACGACTTACAGAAATCTCTGGTGCATGCATGTCTGTTGACAAATCTACGACGGATAAACAATAGACGAAATATCATGGATGTCTGGGAGAATACCCCATAAGAAGCCATTGCTGTGCAAAAACAAACAAAAAAAAGTTTGCAAATTAGCTGCTCCACGGTAATATACAAGAAAACATTGTGTAGACATTGACAGATAACTCCATCGTTACGCTATTTGGAAGGATCACCCAAACACTATCTGCAGAGGAAAAAAAAAAAGGTTGCTTTGCTTCCTCAGGGCTTGGACGAGTCCCTATAATCAACAGAAAATGAATCTTTGAATGTATCAAAGCATTTAACAGATCATCTGTCTGCTAAGTTAAGATCAACCGAGGACAAAGGACAAAAGTAAATCAACAATCCACCATTTTGGAGTGGCCCATTCAGAGTCCTGACCGCACAACCCAAGACCCCAATAGAGCGACTCATACCCGACTAGGAAGGGTTCAAAATCCCTCCTGACTATTATGTAGGCCTGATCTACAACAACAGGAATTTTTGGGTTGATACTATTTGATGCCAAAGAAGGCTCAGCCAGTTATTACATCCAAAAGTTTGCATACTTTTTAAGTACAACTTGATCATTTGAACAGAAAATAAGAGGACGTAAGGTCTAGTAGTCACTTTCAACAAATGATTTACTGTAAATAACTAACAGTTACATAAGAGAAGCAATTTTTTTTATGATTATTACGTATGCATAGTGGCTGAGCAGATGTGATAATACGATACAGGGTGGAAAAATGTGAAAAGAAGAAAAAAAAAGAGGCCAAACTAGACAAGGTAGACCACAGGCAGCCATCTGCTGTTCACTTGTACTTAGGGAACACATTTACTTCTCATTGATTCCCCAGCTTTAGTCAATTTCTTGTCACTTTTCATTGCCTGTGCATGTGATCTCAGTTTAGCCGCTAGTAGAAAAGAAACAACAAATGGATCATTTAGTCAAGAAAAGAAGCGAATAGTCCTCTTGATCAAAACTACACGGCGCTTATTTTGCATGTAAAATAAGACAATCAAATAAAACATCTGGAATATTATTGCGTAACGTGCAAATTATACGCTAGGGGGGAGTAAGTGTATATAGTAAGACCATCATAAAGCTCCTATAGCAGATTATGCCAGATGCAACTCAATAACTCAAACTCAGCAGTCAACTGCAGTTAGACAACAGATGTTCTGACCCAACACTTCCCATAAATCACTCGGAAGAGGTTATTATGGTTTAATTATTTTCTTTTCTTTGGTTATGACTGTCTTGTTTTCAGCTGCTTCTTTCACATTTGTTGTTTATGCTCTGAGCAATGAGCGTACACATTTGATTTTGTTCTTCAACCTATTACCTTTCAAGTTACATTTCTTGACACAAATATATTGTGGTACTAACCTGTATTTATTAATATGTTTATGGCTCATGTAGTAAATCAGATCCAAAATAGAAACACTTTTCAGTCGAATGTACTGCAGTCCGACTCAACCGTAGTTACAACCACAAAAATAAACACAACCAATAAATAATACTGCTCTGTTAGTATTGAGTATATATATATATATATATATATATATATATATATATATATATATATATATATATATATCCATCCATCCATTTTCTTGACCGCTTATTCCTCACAAGGGTCGCGGGGGGTGCTGGCGCCTATCTCAGCTGGCTCTGGGGCAGTAGGCGGGGGACACCCTGGACTGGTTGCCAGCCAATCGCAGTACATACATACATACATACATATATATATATATATATATATATATATATATATATATATATATATGGAAGCTATATCTCAATTTGAATAATGCACCTATAGAAACACATCCTACACACAGCCTCTCTATTTGGCATCACACTCCATGTTGACTGCAATGACATTAGCTACCACTGCTTGTTTGTGGCTCTAATGACAAGTAAGAGGGGGGCTGCTGTCGCCATAGCAACAGCCAAGATTTAATACATCATACCTTGTTATGGTCGTCAAGAGGGGATGTTTTGGTCAAAAATGAATATATCACAGGAAGGGGAACAGTGTGGGACGATTGCTCAGCATTCATCACAAGGTTGCTAATTGCAACATTAATTTAGTGCTGCGGAAAGAGGCAACGGTCCATAGTGGATGTTCAGTGACCTTGGCCTGATATGTTGAGAGTGTCATGTGTGCATGAGGAAGACAGTGAGGATGATAAAGAAGCTGAACAAAGATTGGGGTGTGTGCTACTGGGGGGTGGGGGTGGGCACAGGCTCCCGGCAGAGAATGCTGCACTTTAATTGCATATGATTCACAACTGGGCAAAAACAGACAGACTCATCTGCAGCTTGACTGAGGAACTGTTATTGTGTGGGTTTACGTGTTTACGATTAAATAAAAGTGGAGGTGAAAGAAATGTGATATTGTATGTTTGTCATTAGCTATAATGCTAGATATTCTTACTGTATTATCTTGGCTGGACAGATACAGACATGAAACACAAACTCCGGCTTACTCCTATATGTTGAGCAGCTGAATTAATGTTTTGTTTTGTTTTTCCACTTTTTTGTGCAGTAACTCATGTAGACAGACAATATAACAATATTCATAGGCACAATTCTTTATCCTCTGCAGAGAGTGACCAATCCTACTGCCATTTATTGTGTCACTAACAATAATTGACTAAAAGTGTTGTTCATGTGTCTGCATGACTGAATAATAATGCTATCTGCTGGCAAAGTCTCACATCAATCGACAAAAGAAAACTATTCTTTACATTTCTATCAAGCTATTACTACACTCTAAAAAAATGGTTGGGTCAGAAATAAATCAATATGGGTAAAAAAAAAAAGACTGGCCCAACTTTTTGAGTTCTTCATTTCACCTAAAATACAACATATTAAAGCTACTATATGGAGGATTTCCCCAAAAAATATCTTAACAATAGCCTTTTTATTTGACCATTTATGACATATTCAACATATTCTAATTAGTAGATCAACATCTTAGCTGTTCACAATGGGTACTCCTACAAGCCTCTGGACAATATTATTTAGGAAGCGTCCAGTCCGAATCCTTCGAATTTTCCGCCCTCTGTCTGCGGGATGTGACGTCATGCACTTTCTCGTCAGTTGTTTCCTGTAGTTGCGAAGACGGAACTAGTACAGATTTTCGCTGCCCCAGACACCTACTGTTACTCCGCGGAAGGCTGCTTTAAAAAAATGAAAACAATGTCAAGTGCCACGAAAACTAAAAAAAAATTAAACTTGATAGTGACCGACGCCGGGCAAGACCGAGAGTGAACATTGGTTTGACATTTCAGTGGTGGAGAGAGTTGAGATCGGACCTGGATTAGAAAAGTGATTCACAGCTGGCTTTCGTTCTACTCCAAAAGGTAAGAAGCGAGTATCTTGACATTTAGAAGAAAATGTGTTGTTTTCAAATAGCAGTAACCTCAAGATCGATTACTTCTCGGTCGTAACTATTGGGGTGAAAGTGAGGTGGACGGCAACATTTAGCGTGAAAGGGGTGGCAAAGTTGAATGTAATAGAACAGAATGACTTTATGAAGAACAGACGTTCCATTCCGCGGCGTTTCAATCAGGCTAAATGTTGCCTTATTTTCCTCCGTGAAAACAGCCTATTGTAGCTACATTATGCTAACGGAATGTGAACGGTACTACTGAATGGCGATAACATTCACGGCCGTATCACACTAAGTAGTGAATGGGTCTATATGTTTTTCACAATCGGCAATTTCCATAACTGACAGCCCACCTTTCGCCTAATGCACAATGACGTTAGCCTGGGGGCGACATATACTAATAATGACTAGAATCAGGTTGACGTCCGTCGAGCGTGGTGGCTATAATATGTAACTGCATATTAACATCAGAATGAGGTCCAATTAATTGACGTAATTTGCACATCATTTTGGAGTACAGCACAGGACTGGACTTCGACCGACTAAAGCAATATGATCTGCACGTCCCGTGGACATCGATTGTTTAGTGAGGATCGAGAGTCTCATTCCGTGAAGTGGCCAACTTTGTATAACATTATAAAACTTCTTACCTCTGAAAACATAGTTTAATTGGATATGAAGAGCCCAGTCTTCAGTGTTGAGGTCGTGCACGTACGAGTGCGCGCAGCGTGTACGAGCGTGCAGTTTGTTTTCGGCCACAGGTGGCAGTAGCGATTTGAAATTTTAAATCTTCCATATAGCTGCTTTAATGACCGACAAAAAAACAAACAAAAAAAACCACCTCATTTTGAGGGTTTAAATGAGTAACCTAAAGAGTGTTTTTACCGTGTACATGTTTCTATAAAGTATTTCATTATAGGATGCCATTTTCCTTATTTAAAAAAAAAAATGAATGAAATTAATGGAAATTATATGAATCCATCACCAGGAATGGATTCATATAATTTCCATTAATTTCAATAAGGAAAGATGATTTGAAGTGTTTGAAATTAAGAGGCTGGTCGTGGAATGAATTAAACATGTTTCTCAAGGCACCACTGTATTATATTCCTTACGATTATTTACTTACTGTCACTGCCATTGCTGACTGAACACATTTAAACCATAAGATTGATGTACCTAATGAAGTGTCCAGCGCGTGTACTGTATGTGTAGTCTTTTGTCTTCAAAACCCAACTTGTATAATTAGTGAAACAGTGTCTGCATTATTCCCTTGTACTCCCTTGCATGCTTGTTCATAATGTCGCCACTGTCATTAGCCCACATTCAGTGAGAATAATGAGCAATTCACTCACTTGACAAAAAGCCCTCAGTAGAACTCTGTTAGGTTTAATTATAGGATAATCTCAGGAAGACAATGGACAATGATGATAAGAAAGTCGCTGCTATTTGTGTGTAATCAATGTTTAATATGTAAAGGCTGTTGGAGATAAGGCGTTAAGTGGGACTTTTCCGCCTTGAGAAGCACTTCCTCATTTGAGGCTTTTTCCATTTGATTTACTGAGCTTCCAACGAGGGGGGGAAAAATGGAACGAGGGGGGAAAAATGGGACAAAATGATTCTCCCACAGGATTTGCTTGCAATACATTCTTGGAGTGTTCCTCTTAAGGGTTAAATTGTTGATGTTAAATGGCATCCTGGAATCTGCTATCTACCCGCTAATTAGATAGCAATTACAGCAGAGCTATGCGAGCCTGTCTGTTCCAATTAGAAACACTTTTAGCAGTCAGTCCGCCTGACCTTTGCTTTACTTTCTCTACTTTAAATTAATGGCAGATCCGAAGGGTAAAAATGTTCTTGGATGGTCAGTCTTGTTGCTAGGCAAACCAAATGTATTACCACGCACACGCTGAGATAAATAGTGATTCATAAGACAAATTCAGTACATATTTTTATCCATCTAGCTAGCCATCCATCCATCTATTTCCTGTACAGTGTATCCTCACTAAGGTCCATGTGAGCTGGAGCCTATCCCAGTTAACTTTGGGTGAGATGCACAGTGCTACCTGCAATTAGGGTTGCCAACTTTCTCATCCCGAAATAAGGGGCAGGTGCACGGCACGGTGCCATGGTGGTGTGAACATGATATGTGAAATCAGTGTATATTCTGATTAGATTCGAAATGCACAAAGTTTCTACATTCCCTTTAATCCTTACTGCAGGCCATTATTTTGTAACCTCACACTAAACCTCAAAGAAACCCCAATTTGTCTCTTTCCTTAAAAAAAATAAAAAATAAAAAATAAAAAAATGCAAAAGAGGAGCGTGACTCACCAAATTTACTTTTTCCTTGGATACTTGTAACAGCACAATCTTTTTTTTTTTGCCTTACAGGTTTATCCATTCTCTCTTCCTAACCGACCGGACAACACTACACATTTTCATTATTATTTTTAAGCCACATGTGCAGTATAAACCGCTACAACAAATGCACGTGACGATGCCTGATGCCTGTGATTGGCTGACAGGTGCCGTGCTTTGTGATATTGCCATTTTAGCTGATCTAGGACCTGTAGAGTGTAGTTTGCTGTGTTAAGCGCTGATTGCGAAACTTGCCAGCAAGCTAAATTCTCGCAGTATTTGTTCATAAATAGTACGAGAATACATCTTGTATTGCTCCCACTGATACGTTCGCAGCCGACGTATTAAGATTGGCGTTTAGAGTGTAGGTGACATGAAGCTGTGACGAAACCAGTAAGTGCCTTTTTCTCTCTCTAGTTGCCTCTCTTACCTTGCAAGATCTCCACATAACGTCACACCCAACGACTCATTTTATTGGCTACAAGCAACTTCCTTGTCACCTGTCAACCTACAGGAGCAGCCGTGGTCCAAAAATGGCAAAGATGTGGTTTGCTGCATTTCGTGGAAGAATTGAGAATTATTTTAGGGGACATTTGAGGTCCTGAACAGGACATCACAATTTAGCCCAAAGACGGTACGTTCCGGCTAATACGAGATAGTTGGCAACCGTCACCACACGACACATGTAGACAAACAACTGTTCACGCCTAAGGGCAATTTAGAGTTGTCAATTTCATTGTGTAAATAAAAATAGTTAAATTGAAGTCAGATCATTTTATCCCAAACTGTTATTTGAACACTCAGCTATTTAGGTAACACCCAACATCCACTCCAACACTCAAGGACATTTACTCTGAGTGTAACTTTTGATCCTAACAGTGATAAAATAACACTGCTTACTGCATATTTGAGCCAACACTGGAAAATTAACACTGGCCGATTTGCTGTGTCGCCGTTCCATTGGATAACACCAATTTAATTCGTTCTAACGTAAAAAAAAAAAAACAAAAAAAAAAAAAACGCTGTCTCTTTAGCCCACAGCAGGTTGCAGCCACTCTGTTTGGTGGTGGTTTGCCCTCCTTCTCACTGAGAGGAACTCTCCGAATGACTGAAGAGTGTCTCAGGCATCCACAGTCCACCTGGTCTCTATTATCTCTCCATTTCACAGGCTTGCACCCCCTAACAGGGCAGCCTGGGAATGGGTCTGGCTCTTTCATCTTCCAATCATTATAGCAGCCAGCTCAGGGTCATGGGCCCATGCAGGCTGACAGGCATTCCAGCAGCAATACACTACAAGTGATTTTGGTTAGGTTTTTGCAAAACACAAAAAAGCCGAAAAAGCCTGAGAAATATCCATATACCAACAAGTCTCAAAGCACTTATTGTATTAAGAATCCGTCTCAGAGTTCACATCCTATGTGAAATATGATGCTGCACCTCCAAGCTGTGCCTCTCGCTTCCCTAATAACAGCGCCCTTCCTCAGCCGTGGCCTAAATGGAGCCTTTTTTTGTATGTGGCACAAACACAGAGGCACACAGGAAAACCCAGACTAATTTTGTTTTTTAAAAACATCTTCCCATATGAAAGTGTTCTTTACATGTGTAAAGTGACATCATGTTGTCCCCCCCGCCCCTTTCTGCTGTTTTATTACTCTTAAATCATGTCCACCGAGGGACATTTGAAGACAGATCAAGGAGAAGCCAAATTCTTTCCCTTCAGCTTTAACGTCCAAAGGGATTTAACAGACTCTTCTCAGACAATCTGTGAAACACATTTATGGAGAAAGGATACACCACCTGATGGTTCGGCTCTGACATGGTACACCCATTATCATTTTGCATATGAGAGCAGAATGAGGTGTAATAATTGATCTCTCATGTACTTGCACTCACACTCGCACAACTGTCAGCGCGCCGTTGTTTCAAGGGGAACGCACTCACGAGCAGAGCGCACTAGAAGCCTTTTCAATGCATCATCACATTGAGGTTACAGAAATGACACGAAAGGCACTTTGAAGTTGAGGAAAATTCTGCTGTATTTCTGCCCCGACACATGATTTATTAAGGGCTAAACGTGGGCAAAGGAGACAAGGAAAGGGGCAGATAAAGGATAATGAAGGACAAACACATTCCCTGCACATATTCTCTTCATTATGAGTGATGGGGGGAGGCGGGAGCTGATCATTCAATTACCGACTGCCGTCACAGGCTAATATTCCTGCCTGTCAGGGCCCATTCGGACTCAGTTTTGGTCGGACTTTTTCTGATGGATCTCATTTCCTGTTAAACAGAACCAGAAGGTGCTGCGAAAATGCTGACACTTGATCCTGTGTTCAAGAGTCGGGAAATAAATGTTGAAGCACAGCCCCTCAGCTTGCTATGATGGGCAGCACACCTTCCCAGCATGCATCCTGGAGGGAAGCGAGTTTACCTGCCACTCACTCCAACAGCACAACTGGGGACTAACAATGTGTTTCTTTGAAAACGAATGGCTTGTTTGTATTTCAGTCTAAAAATGTGAGACTGAAATCAACCCACCATCATTTGTTTTTATTCATCTGCCGCATTACACTTGAAGGGGAGGTCAACCTTAAACATTTCTTCACAATAATATGTAATATATGATATATATCATTATGATTATTATGAATATATGACCTCACTAGTGTAAACATGACATTCTGATTAATATTACATTTGTTGAATATGAGCTATGCAGCAAAATCCACTCGTTTTTATCCATCTCAAGGGGCGGCCATTTTGCCACTTTCTGTCAACTGAAAATGACATCACAGTTGTGCAGGTCTCAGGCAACGACCAATCACAGTTGACCTGTTTTCTGACGCTATGATTGGTTGTTACCTGAGACCTGAGCAACTGTGATGTCATCCCGGCATCTCGACACTTCATGCTCAAACCTCCTCTTACTGTTTTGTTTGAAGACATCCATCCATCCAGTTTCTTCCACAGAGATAATAAATCACAGAACTTAATGTGGCATCCATCATGAATACATATAGCCAATTTACTAACCAAGTTACTATTTTTCAAGTGGGATGTTCTGTACTTCCTACCAGTCCTGCCTCTGCCAATGTCAATCAATCCTTAACTCATTATTTTGAGGGGGGGGGGGGGGGGGGGGGTGATGTTAAGGAGCGTTAAAGCTTGACGTTAAACCTTGCATCACAGTGCCATAAACAGCACTTTTTTTCTTTTTTTTTAAACCACACTTCATATGCTACATCACTGCCCTACTTGGTCCCAATACCAGCAGACTATAACAATTATGGGTTCCAATTATTAAAACGATGAATCAATATTGGTGCAGTTAAATATCATCACAATCATACATATTGGATAAAGGTTCATATTATCTACTTCACATTTGAGTATATATCCATCCATCCATTTTCTTGACCGCCTATTCCTCATAAGGGTCGCAGGGGGTGCTGGCGCCTATCTCAGCTGGGTCTTAGCAGTAGGCAGGGTACACCCTGAACTGGTTGCTAGCCAATCGCAGGGCACACAGAGACGAACAACCATCCACACTCACAAGCACACCTAGGGACAATTCGGAGCGCCCAATTAACCTGCCGTGCATGTCTTTGGAATGTGAGAGGAGACCGGAGTACCCGGAGAAGATCCACGCGGGCGCGGGGAGAACATGCAAACTCCACCCAGGAAGGCCAGAGCCCGGACTCGAACCGCAGTATTTGAGTATATAATAAGGTTGAAATGTTGGTATCCAAGTGCACTACTATATATTAGGAGTGCCCACGAAAGGGTTAAACCTTTCAGGGTAACATCATCCATCATGGTTAAAAAGAATGCCAAAGCAGAGGCAGTCCATCCAAAATAGACATGCTGTCCTTTTAAAAGACATATTTCAGTGTTTTTTGAGAATATGTCTAAATTTGACTGGTAAGAAAAGACAGCTGATGCCCCATCACATATTTACAATGAATGCCTTATTGAGGCACATTGAGAATTATAATTAAATATGGGGGCAAGTATTACAGAGGTGGGCTATTCTCCTCACACTGCCCAAGGCCTGTGTTAGGCCGAGGCGCTAACCCAATTTCACACTGTGTGACTTGGTCTGGCCTCTTTCAATGCACTATCACAGTGTGAGTGCCATCTGGTCCTGGCCTGTGAAGGAAATGGCCTTGCTTTTCACACAGATCAGATTAGGGTGTTTTTAATTCATTCGGGATGTGCCCTTGTGTGTTAATTGGCTCAACATGGCCAGTGTATCACGCCTGTTGTTTAACGAAGGACGGCCTCTGCTTTTGACGTGTAAGTATCCTTAAAACCCCCTCTTTTAAGCCACTTTCACACACTTCTTATAAATTATCTGTTGGACCTTTACCTGTATAAATGTGGAGTGTGGAGTGGAGTTCTTCTATGAAAACTTTTGTCAACTGTTTTTAATAAATTCAAAGATGGGTTTAGTAATGGCTTTTTGCATTGGTTGACCAGATATTTAGCTGTTACAGTATGTGGTCACAATGGTGGCAAGGTAATGTCAGCAAAGAAAATATAAACAAACCAATGAGTGGAATGAAAATGACACGATACCAGCAATTAAATATTTACGACTACGGATATTCTTCGCGACTAAGGTTGAATAAATTAGTTAAAGAGGAAGTCAACCCCCCCTAAAAAAATTGACAATATAGCTATGCAGCCCCACTAGTCTAAATACGGTATTTTGGTTAATATTGCGTACGTGGAATATGACTTAAGCATCAAAATCTAGGAGTTTTTAATCAATAAGGCGGCCATTTTGTCACTTGCTGTCGAGTGAAAAAGACATCACAGTTGCCCAGGTGTCAGGTAACAACCATTCACAGCTCAGCTTCAGAAAACATGTGAGCTGTGATTGGTCGTTGCCTGACCCCTGAGCAACTGTGATGTCATCTTCAGTCGACAACAAGTGGCAAAATGGCCGCCCCCTGCGATGGATAAAAACGACTGGATTTTGCCGCATAACTTATATTCTACAAATGTAATATTAATCAGATTGTCATGTTTAGACTAGTGAGGTCACATAGCTTGACAATAATTCAAGAAATGCTCAAGGTTGACTTCCTCTAACTATCCAATGGGTCTACTTTACTACTCTGCGTCTATATTTAGGCTCAAATTTCAGCAATTACGAATGCTGATGGTCTTAAAGCTGTAGTATACGTAGTATTGAAATTGCTACCAAAATTTGAAAGTAGCCTTCCTTACTGGCATGGCTGCTCAAAGTAATGCCCCCCAGCTTGCCATGACAGCTACCCTGCTAGCATGACTATGATGTAGTAGGCCTTTTGGCAAAAATTAAATGTTTCTGGCTATGTTGTATTTTTTGGAATGTACAATCAATTAAAAACATGAGAGGTGCCTCAAATAGCCTACCACCATTACTTCCCTTAACATAGAGCAGAAAGTCGTATGTAGCCGATCACAGTTTGCATACAGATGCGACTGCCAGGGTCCGTGTACCTTTCGGCCATTCGTTTTTCCTTCTGAAGCTAGGACACGGAAAATGGGAAACAAACCGATTTCCGTTTTTTGTTTTGATGTATATGAACAAATAACGGGAAACGAGTCGTCTCCTGTTTTGTTGAAATAAAAATGAAAATTAAAAACGGGAAACGAGCCGTTATCCGATGTTCTATTATGTGTTCATTTAGCACAAATCGGGAATTGAAATGTGGCCGTCAACCGTTTTTCGCAAGCTGGTTTCTCCTTGACCCGGAATTCAGCCGTTCATCTTTTGCGGCACGTCCCTGCTGCTGCTGCAGTGGAAGCTTGCTGCCCCCTAGTGTCTATTTTGAGGCCTCTGACAGACAATGATCTAAGAGCTGTGACATATTGCAATGTTGTTGTGCATGTGTCATGTGACTTCTGTATGGTGTTGAGAGCGCACGCCCAGCGAGACCCTGCAGTTCCGGGAGTGGCTCGTGGCATTGATTCCGTAAGCGGCTAAAATAAAAAGCAGATTGTTGAACGCAGTGCAGCACGACCTGTCGTTATTCCATGAGAAATAACACGAGCCACCTTTGGACATTTCTCTCCGAAAGTCCTCTTATAGGGCCGAATTGGCTACACAAATGTGCTGCGATTTCACTAGACGTCATGTCGTTATTTTTCATTTCCACTATCAAGTTGTGATAGCCATCAAAGCCATGTTTGGAAGTCCTGAAGTCTAGGCGCTAACGGTGGTCTCGAAATAGACACTAGGGGGCAGCAAGGTGCCACTGCAGCAGCAGCAGTCACGCCGCAAAAGATGAACGGCTTCCGGGTCAAGGAGAAACCAGCTTGCGAAAAACGGTTTACGGCCACATTTCATTTCCCGATTTGTGCTGAATAAACACGTAATAGAACATCGGATAACGGCTCGTTTCCCGTTTTTCATTTTCATTTTTATTTCAACAAAAATGGGAGACAACGTTTCCCGTTATTTGTTCATATACATCAAAACAAAAAACGGAAATCGGTTTGTTTCCCGTTTTCCGTGTCCTTGTTTCAGAAGGAAAAACGAATGGCCGAAAAGTACACGGACCCTGCCAGGCCTGCCTGTCTTGCATGGCTCCCACAAAGTACAACAACTCCATTCAGTGTCATGGTGAGCTGTAGGCTATTGTTGACAATTAGTTTTGGATGCACGTCCGTCAAAATATGTCTTTACATACTTGTATCGTGTCAACATTCAAGACCTCTGTACTGTGCTAAAAAAAAAATAATAATATCAACTACATCATTGATTAATCAACTTTGACTTGACTTTCATCACATTAAAGTTGACTACAAAAAAATCTTAAAAAAAGGAATCAATAAATATTAAAGTGTCAATTCTGCTTATGACATCACCATTTCATACATTACCAAATGTAAGCCTAGTTTAAGTTTTTGATCATATAGTATGTAAGCTTCAAGTTTTTGAACATATAGTATAGACTATAAAAAATAAAAAATTAGTAACAGAAATACAATTTGTTTCTGAGAATTAGCACAATCATACGATTATAAAGATTATAAGTTTTTAGTGTGACTCTAGTTCCAGGAAATTACTTTGTTGCTAATGTACAGTAAAACCACTCGGATGTGATTTTTCCTGTCAATTGTTCAATTTAAATATCAAAAATCTTTATCAAATTTATGCATCAAAATATTGCCCACTTACTCACTGGACACTCATTAGGTATAGTTTCACAATATGTCTTTATCGTTAGGCTTAGAGCTGTATCAAAAAGTGTTCCTTTACAAACAAACGTTTTGATCTTTTCATTTAACAATGTTTGTTTTTGTAGTCATATTGCCAAAGAAATGTCAGTCAAATGTCAGCATGATGCACATCAAACTAGCGTACATCTGTCCTGTCAATCAAAAGTGAGCATGATCTTTGTAAAGGAACAATTGTTGTTCTTGTATTGGATCTCATCAAAATGAGGTGTACCTAATTTTCTGTCCAGTGTGTGATGATTACAAAAAGGATGCATGAAATCAGAGAATGGGATGTATATATTGCGAGTAAAAGAGAGTAATGAGTCCAAAGGCCATGAGTCAATGCTCATACTTATTTTAATGTATCACAATGAGCAAGAAACATACTTGATGAAATATTTTCAAAGGAGTATATTCAATTAACATCTACAATCAACTAAACTAGGACAACAAGGTTTTGTGACAAAAGTTTCTTTAAAAGTCTGAAGTTCCATGTGGTTTGTATGTTTGTCAGTTTCCATGTCATTTGGTACAGTCTGGAAATCTTCATCATATAATTACAGTAACAAAAAAGCTAACAAGACTACAGTATAGAAAAGACATCAAGAACAACATTTTTGGTTTAACTTGCTCTTTTTTGTACATTGCAAGGCTGTTTTTTGTTTTTTTCTACCCTCAGCTGGGCTGCGTGGAGCCCCAGAGCCATGCTTATGAGGCTCGAACGAGGAGTCATCTCAGGAAACCAACAACAACAAAACAAAAAAAAGTCTAAAAGGTTTAAAAAACAAAACAAACCAAAACAAAACCAAATTGTGGCACCAGAAGTCACAAAAGGAACAAATCGCCCCAAGTAACAGTTCATCTTTGAAGTTGGAGCAAACGGTTGTTTGGTTGTTAGTTTGGTTGTTGATTTTGGTTAATACGCTTTTCTTTAAGTGTACAACTGCCTTTTTCCCCCACAAAAAATGACAGTTTGGAGAACCCGACGCCACCCTCTGCAGTTAATTCCTCTCTTTTCTTTTTCTTTGATGACAAAACAGAGAGAGGGTCGAGCTGCCGCGCGACGAGAGCTTTACTTGTCTAGCGAAGACAAGCGGAGGGGAAAGGGGAGACAGGTAGCAACGTGGAGGATGGGAAAGAGGCGAGCGTCTCTGTCCGTCCTGTCCTGAAATTTGGGAAACGTCCATCAGGGAGGCAGAAGCGGAGAAAGAAAAGAGGAAAGAGCAGCTGGAGACAAGATTCAGTTTTCTCTCTCTCTCTGTCCGTCGGTTCCAGAGTCCATTCTCGTTGTCACTAATCGGATAAGGAGGTGGTATTTAAAGCTGTTTCGGAGCCTGCCCTCGGCTCCCATGCCCAGTTTTGGTGTGCCCACAGCCTCTCCTGTCCTCCTGACAAGAGCTCCAAAGCTTCCCAGAGTCTTAGTTTGTTTTTGTTTTTTTTGTTTTTTTGTTTTTTTTCAGTCCTTCTTCATCTCAGAAACAAACAAACAAAAAGTGATGTCTTGTTTTAAATATATCTTTATCTGTATACTGGTACACAATCCTTTTCACAGTGGGCAAAGATGACCTCTACGGCATAACCTTGTCGCTTTTTGAATGTCCATCAAGTATCCCAATGAAGGTTTTGTGGAGACAGATATCCACAGTAACATTTCAATAAAATATACACTTCTTTTTTTTTTCTTTTTTTCTTTTTTTTAGGGGTGTGTGTACAAATGTTCTTTTGTTAACTGCAAAAAGCTTTGGCCACATTCATCTGATCAATGGAAGTGAAAGCTATCAAAGCCACTTTGATCATTTGATTTTCCCAATTACTCAGAATTGTGGTTCAGTTTGTTTTGATGTGTAACACATAAACATTAATCGGCTCTTATGAAACACGTGCACGTACACACATTCTAATTCGCTAACAGGCCATGCTGGGTGCATCTGATGTAGGGATTGGAACTTCCTCCACAAGAGAGCAAAAATGATTATGCTTGAACTTTGGAAGTAAGATATACTGGAAATAGCTTTGAAACAATTATACATATATTAAAAAAAAAAAAAAAAAAAAAATCAATAAAGTGACCAGGACATACTTTTGTATTTGTTTCCTAATTTTAAAGAATTAATTCAAAGCTAGTGTTAATTTATGATTTAAAAATAATATACTTAAACCACAAAAACATACAAATACTTATAAGAAAATTACATGTTGACGTTATAGGGAAATTAAAATATATTTAAGGGAGGAAAACAAGATAAGTTAATTTAAAAACCAAAAAAGTACACAATTTCAGGCAGACTGAATTTGAGAAGTGGCAAGTTTGCAATGTCAATCTTTGATCTTAACAACATGCTATGGTACCAACACCAAAAGGCATAAGAGATTATTGGGGCGTATACATATATCTATATAAATTGGCTGTACAATATTGGTCAAAAAGAAGTTCTTCACAAATTTAAATAAGTCTTGGTTTTGGTTGAAAAAATAGACATTTTTGTTTGCTATCAGTGAAAGGGCGGGGGTACCTATGCACATCAATTTCCATTGCGATACGATGAAGCGGGTGACTTCTTTGGGACACGAAAGCCTCCGAGCCGTTTGAACCGAGGGACATCTCCAAAAAAAGCTCCTAGCGAGCAGAAAGAATGCTTTGGAATGAAGATGCCCCTCAAGACCTGTAATCTATGCGTAAAAGTGGCACCCTGCTTACACACGGGACAAGTCATTGCTGGATTTCCCTTCAAGGAGGGGGGGCAATCGCACCACAGTTAAAAAGCTATCATTCGCCTTTGAAACTAGTATTATGTTGACTGGCAAAAATATGATTCAAACCTAGGAGACACATCAGTACCAGATGTATTATATACACTTTTTTGGTAACCACCATTACTTGCTTAACAAGTAAGCAACAATCACGACTGGATGGAGTATTCCACGCCTGCACAAGTGGATCTTTCAGTAAAAATGTACACAACAGTGGAAACATTGAGTGAAAATAGATTCATGACGGCTAAAAGAATTCAAATGGCAAAAAGATCAGTCCTTGCGTCTTAACAAAGAAAACATTGTGGTATTTGGAATGCACTGTTCTTCACAAACGTCATTGGCTTCAAAACATTGGTCTGTCCAAAAAAGAAAAATCAGCAAAATGTCCTTTGGAACATACATATTCACAGTCTTCAAAGTTCCGTTTTTGCAACAAGAAACAAAAAGGTGTTGCAGAGAGGCAAGGAATTGGTTTATTGTTTGTTTTCGTTAAAGCTTCGCCAAAAGCAAAATGAGCATGCATCTAGGTACTTTTTTTTTTCTTTCAAAATACTACATTAGCAGCAAAATGTATGTTCTTGAAGACCAGACCAAATACATAATCTTTAAAACAAACAAACAAACAAAAAAAATGGACATTTGAATGTGTCAAAAGTCAAAGAAAGATTCAGAACTATTATACAAACTGCAATGGCTCTGTAACGGTGCTACTCCACAATGCAAGGACGAGGGCCCTTTTTGGTTTTTGGTATTTACGTAAAAAAGCCACCTGTTTGCTTGCTAGGAAGCAAAAACGGCAACTCTGATGCGTACTCCTTTATCTTTTAAAACTTCTTTCCTTTAAAAACAGCAACAAATTATCAAGTATAAAGAAGCCTCTTTTCTCATCATTATGCACCAATGGTGAAAAGTGTTCAGTCTTTGGATTTTCTTTTTGTCTTAAAGCGTGAGAATTATTATTGGTATTCTTTTTTTCATTTTCATGAATGACGATAAAATAAAAAGTGTAGCCACACTACACGGACAACAGAGGACCTGCATCGCGTCGACAAATACAGGACAGCCAAGGGAAATAAGTGCGAAGGTAAGAACACGTAGAGTGAGAAATGAGAATTAGACAGTAATAAGTGCACAAAGGTAACAAAAAAAAATTAAATAAAATTAGAATTTCAGTATTTTTTTCACCCAGTTGATGCAGTACCAACTGACCCATACGTTTTAAATAACGCTTAAAGCGGTTCCTTCCTCGTCAGGAGGTGAATCTGGATGAATATCTCCCAAGAAGGTTATGAATAAGACAGAAATCTCATTTTGATAAATGACCTGCCCATCATCTAATCTATCGGAATGATCAAGACAATATCAAATGAAGCTAAATGTACACAAGTTATTTTTTTCTTTTTGGCTACCATACTGCTTCAATTCATTTCCAATCCAACAATCTACATAACACCAAACGTGTTTGGAACTTTTATAAATACTGAGGGTTGTTATTTTTTCCTTTGAAATCTAAATTATTCATGGCCCATTCTTATGTCTGCAAAGCTCTCTTTGTCTTGGTATGAATGGATAACAATTCTTCGCCATCGAGACTTTTGTTCAACAGTTAAACTCTGCCAATTAACTGCCATTTTAATGCCCAGAAAATGCCTTGTCAACTTCCACTTAAATTAAAATGTTGTGGTAAATCAAGATATGAAGAAAGCAAGCGTGTAAAACATGGATTTGTGTAACAGAACAAAACATTTGCGAGCCATTGACCTGAGAATAAAATAGACAATACATTATTATTTCACTTTTGCAAGCCATTGGTATCTGAATGCTTAAATAGCAAGAACATGGACTGGACCATTCTCCCATACAGTACATACTGGCTTTGTGTGAGTGTGCTATTAAATATAAATTATTACGAAACAAAATTTGGACTTGAAAATTTTCAAAGGGTTTCTTGGGTCATTTGTCAGCATTCCTCTGCATCAATCTTTTCCGTTCTGATATTATTATTATTATTATTATTATTATTATTATTATTATTATTATTATTATTATGCATGTGTTTCAGTTGAAAAAAACAAAAAAAAACAAAATGGAAACCAGCATGTTGATATGGGAAAACAATCCACTAACATTAAAGTTTTTGGTTACAAGCTTTGGAATTGCAGTAAGTCTTTACATCTTTTTTTTTTTTTTCTGAAATTGGTTTGTATACCTTTAACGTATTTAACATTGCTGCTTTTTCTGTTTTTTTTCCATTTGTGGTTTTTTTTTGGTCATTTTTGTCTTTTTTTAAACACTGTCCATCACCGAAAGCTCTTTTACAATCTGATGGAGTCTGTTCCTACACTAGCGAGATTACTACTACAAGTACTACTGTCTTTGACAAAGCCAGGTTGCTGCGGCTCGTCTGCCGTCCTGCCCAGTCTGTCTGCCGACTTCTGACTGCTGTCAGAGTCAGACTCGTCAGTAAAGACGTCTGTTGGTATCGAGGTCTGAACTCCTGAGGTGCTCAATGAACTTGAGGTAACCGTTGAGGGTGAGGACACTGGAGGAAAGAGGGAGGAAGCATAGGAGGGACTGGCATTGGGCTTGCCGACTAAAGCTCTGGAGAAAGGGGCCTGGGGCCAGGGTTTGCTGGCAGCTGTGGCGTTAAGCTGGGTAGCGGCGGAGGAGGAGCAAAGGGGGGTGGACACGGCAGATGATGGCATGGTGGCTGATGTCGTTGGCGGCGGAGTGGGGCTGCTGATGGGATGAGTGGCAGACTGCGAGGTAGATGTGGTGTTAGGAGTGGGGAAGCAGGCTGAAGAGTGAGGTAATAAACTAGGAGCGTGCTCTTTGGCATTTCTGGCTGATCGCTTGATTGTTCTGTGTTTGTGCAAAGCCGATTCCAGATGTTGACTGAGAGCTTTTTCCCCATCCAGCGTAGTGTCACAAGCCAGGCAGTCATAGAGACTCCCAGCCCCCGGACCCACGCCACTGGGGACACGCAGCAACATCTCTTGCAGGTTTGCCACAGACTGACCAAAAAAACAGTTAGACTTAAGGTGGGTAATAGCCGCTTCTTCCTTGGTGAAAACTGCTTGACACTTCCGGCATGCCAGTTTATACTGCACTTTGGGGACGATGAATTGGTCTAGATGGGGGTCCACAGCTTTGCCATCCAACTCATTCTGCTCAGCGCATATTTTATTATGAGTGGAGGAGGAGGAAGGCGTGGTGGGAGATGCACTGTGGTGGTTGCCCTTTTGCTCCTCTGCTTTCACTGGATCTTTGGCAGGTTCTTTCCGATCCCCCGAGGATTTAGAGGGAGCTTGAGTTTGGCTTGCCTTGGGTTGCTGGATCTGCTGAAGCTGCCGCTGCTGCTGCTGCAGTGCCTCCTGCAAGCTCTGCTGATATTGCTGGTAATGCTGCAGCAGGGAGCCTGGAGACAGGCCCATCAGTGCTTGTGACAATGCAGGGTTGTAGGGGAAGAGGCTTTCCATACCATACATCGGTTGCAGGTAACCACCTTGGAGAGCGCCAGGGATCTGTGGGGTGTAGTACGGGGAAAAGCCAGGCATGAAGTAGGGCAGGAACTGGTTTGTGAGAAGAGCTGTAGGGTCTGAAGCCAAAGCAGCCTGCAGGGCTTGAAGCTGGGCAGGATCTACCACGTACTCCATACCAGGTGTAGGCATAGAGGTGGCGGGAACAGCTGGGTCAGGCTTTTCCTTCTTGGCGCTGGCAGCAGAAGTAGAAGGGGCAGGGGTGCTTCCGGTTGATGACGGGGTTGAGGGCTTCTCTGTCTTTTCCTTGGGCTTTTCCTTTTCTCTTAACCTCTCCACTTCACGCTCTTTGGGCTGTTCAGACCGGGAGATGGACGAGGTGCTTGAGGAAGCGGAGTTGGATGTTGAGGTTGGGCTCGAGTGGGAGGCAGATGTGTTTGTCTGTGCTGGGCTGGATGTGGACAGAGACGATGATGATGGAGGCTTGTTGGGCAATCCAGATGTGGGCAAGCTTGGCGAGGGAACACTGGCACCAGGCATGTTCAGCAGGTTTGAAGGTTTAGGAGGAGTTAAAGCTGGTAGTACAAAACACAGAACAACAGAAAGGGCATTAACTGAGTTCAGGTAAGAGTATATCCCCTTAAGACAAATCTACTATCCAATACATAAACAAAAGACAAATACTTCCTTGCCCCAGTTTCTAATTACTTGCACCTTCAGAATTAGTTTGAGATGAATATAGGAGCTAATGGGAGCAAGATTCAAGATAGGTACTATGAGTTTTCTGCTTCTTTGACTTTGCACTACTAAATGTGAATATAAATATGTACATTGTACAGCATGTTTTCTTACATAGTTTACAATATAGTTTAGTTTACAACAGGTTACAGTAGTAGTTTACAATTTTTATGTATAGTTTAAACTATTCTTACTACTACGCTGTGAAGGCTATGCTATTCCTATTTTTTGTTTCTACCACTGTTTTGACACACTTCTCCTTCCACATAATTCATTCAATTCACACCATTCCAATTTTGAAGCATTCTAAAAATTCACAACATGGAGGTTTATATTTTTTTTCATTTAAATATTCAGTTTTCCATAATTCAACATTTTTTCACAAAAATTCCCCATTCATGCCAAGTGAAGCCAAATTTCCTCCCAAACCTATTTACCATTCATTTTCACTGGCATATTCAAAATAACAGGTTCACATAATTCCCATTTGAAATTTAAAACATTCTATTATTGAATTCACCTGATGAACAATTTTGAACATGCCACAATTTTGCACATACTAACAAATCCCCTTAAAAAAAATCCCATACCAAGACAAATTCTACATTATTCACTCCTTCCTCAAAATTACTTGACTGATTCAAATCATTCCAACTTCAAAATATTCAGATCATTCCATATCATTCCAAAATTATTCCACATACTTCATTCTTTTCCTTAAAATTTAGCATTCCAGCATTCAAATGCATTTTCTCCATAACTTTATCTAGAGATCTCTAGTATTTAGAATGAGATTTTTTTTTTTTTTTTTTTGTCATAGCATGCAAAATAACAGCAACATACCTGAGTTAGATGAGTTAAAGCTGGAAAGAGAGGGGCTTGCAACCCCTGGCAAGAGGACAGGTGGAATGCCTTGCAGATTGGAATAGGCTGACTGGAGATTCAGCGCCTGCATTGCAGGGTTATCAAACATTCCCTGTTGCTGCATGGCTTGCTGTTGCGCCAATCCTAAAACTTCATTGGCCTTCTTAATGCGGTCCATCTCTTGCTGAGCCATAAGTTGACGGACAGTGGCTGGGTCAAAGTATTCTTTTTCTTTGTCAATCTGACTACCAATGGTATCTTTCACCTTGGAGATGTGCTGCTGGGAGAATATGTGATCGCGAACAGAGAGGCGGGCACTGTATTTGACACCACACAAATTGCATTCAGTCTTCGGCCCCTCATAGGATGTCTGATTAATTCCAAAGTGCTTGGCCATGTTGAGCTTTGCCTTTTTTTCCTTGGCACGGGCATTTTGAAACCACACCTGAACCACTCTCTTTGGAAGTCCAATATCATTGCCAAGTACCTCACATTCCAACATGGTGGGAGTCCTGTAGTCATTGAAACAGGATTTCAATAATTTAAGCTGGAGATTTGTCATCTGGGTTCGGAAGCGCTTTTGACCAGGACGATCACCGCTGTCAATGCTCCTGGTGCCTGAAGCTCCAGGACTTGGCGAGCAAGGATCCGCCAGGCTAGATGTCTCACTGTGGTCAATTATATGTTCATTTTCACAGTCCTTAGCATAATAGCTTGTAGCAGGGCTTACGAGCCCCGAGGACATCTGGTCATCATTTTCAAGGATGGGGACAGTCCCCCCAGGCTTCGGCAGATACTCACTACTACTCTGGCTGTGTTTTGCATCAGCACTGTCGTTATCAGCGTTAGCCTCATCACCTGTAGTTGTATCTGTGATGGCTGTATTAACAGAGGAACAGTCGTCATTATCCAGTTTGTTTTGATCAAAGCTGAGGTTCACAGCAGACATCGCTGAGTTCTCAAAATCTTCCATTCCTTCAACTTTAATTGACGAAGGGCTCAGAAGTGCCCTGGGAGATGAATCCATTCCTCTATTTACAGGAGACATGGAGGAGCTTTGTCCATCCATATTTGAGGACACCATTTGGGAATATCCTGATGCCTCCAAGGCATCCAACTTTATTTGGATCCCCTCATGGTCAGGAAACATACCAGAGAGGGTTAAATTATAGCCAGCACGTTTGGCCTCGTGCCAATGACGAGAGCGAATGTGTGCCTCAAGGGCAGTTTTTGCTTTAAAAAGAGCTCTGCAAAAGGGGCATCTTCGATGAGCTTGAGCTGGCCCCACTGCTCTGAATTGGCCTTTTCTCTCTCTTGCTCTAGTATTTTGAAACCAGACTTGCACTACTCTCTTCTTCAGCCCCACCTCATGTGCAATGTGGTCAAGCATCTTGCGTGTTGGATTAGAATCCAGTAAGTACTTCTGATACAAAATCTCTAGCTGCTCAGGTGTGATGGTGGTTCTAAGCCGCTTGTCTCTATGTGGCTCTTCACTGTTTGTACTGTCATTTTCTCCTGGGCTAGTGCCAGCTTTCTCCTCCAACTTCCTCTTCAGGGAGTTCATTGTAGATGTGGGGGTGGATGGAGAAGTGGCAGAGCTGCTGGGGATCTGGGGCATTGCCCCGGAAAGTAACTGACCCGCCAAGAGAGGATTGCTCGGGTCAAATAGCATGAACGGCATGTCCATCGAACGGTCAATGAATTGTGGGTGGATGAACTGATTTTGCACAGAGAGGAAGTGTAACTGCTGGTGCTCCTGCCAGTGCTCAAAGGAGGGGAAGCCAATCTTGCACTGATCACACTGGTATGGAATTATTTGCTGTGCCATTTGTTGTGGAGCCGAACTCATGTGGGGATTGTGGCTCAAGTGAGAGCTTTGGGAGGCGGGCTGGCTTGTCTGAGAAGCAGATGGACCACACTGCAGTTGCTGTTGAGTAAAGGAAGAAGAAGAATGTTTGTTGGGCTTGGAAATAGGTTGGATATTGTCTTCTCTCTGATGTCTATGCTTTTGTGACTCTGATTGGGTTTGGGATATATTTTCCTGCTTAATAGAGGTCTTATTTGGGGGATCAGCTGAAATCTCTGGTGCCTCTTTTGACTTTTCCTCATGGAGGTTTGAGGTGGTTGCTGGTGTTGCCTCCTCCTTATCAGCTGAAGAGAGATGGGAGAATGCTGAAGTTGTAGGTGGAAGTGGGCAGAGACTTGAAGAGGAGGGCATTGGGGTGTGGCAAGAGGAACCAGAGGGAGTGTAACATTCATTAGGAAGATCAAATGAATCCTCATTGTGGCTGTCATACTGTCCATCCTCATCTTCATCTTTGTAGCACAACTTCTTTTGATGTTTTATGAGATCAAATATTCTCTGGAAGACCAAGTTGCATTTTTTGCACTGGTAGTTCAGATTTGAGGTGCGAATATATCGATCGTTTGAGAGTTCTCGTCTCTCGCCATCTTTCCCTCCATCAGCCTGGTTTTCATAATTCTTTCTTGCCTTCTGGCGAGCATTTTGGAACCAGACAACAATAACACGAGTGGGGAGGCTCAGAAGGTTGGAAAGCTGCTCAAACTCATCGTCCTTAGGATAAGCATTGGCATCAAAGAAATCTTGTAAGATTCTCAGCTGGTAGTCTGTAAATCTAGTCCTAGAAGATCTCTTACTTCCATAGAAGTCTTGCTTTTGTGGTTCAGGGGAAGGTGGTTTGGAGTCAATTTTAGTATCATCAAGTGTTGTGGTTGGTGGGTTATTGAAGTTGTATGGCGAGTCTTTGTTACGTTGTCTCTCTTTGAAAAGCGTGTTTCTGAACCAGTGCTTTATGACTTTTTGCTGCAGACCTGATTTATCTGCCATCTCTTTAATCTGATCTTCGTTAGGTGAATTGTTTATATCAAAGTACTGTCGCAGGACCCGGAGCTGGTCATCTGTGATACGGGTCCTTGGCCTCTTGTTCTGTTGCTGCTGCAGCATGGCCGGGGTGAGCTGTTGTTGGTAGAGCTGGGCCAAGTCTGAGGCCAGGCTGGGTTCAACAGAGGGTAGCTGAGGGGTCAGCTGGCTGGGCAAAGACTGGAGCGACATGGGCTGCATCATTAGTGGTGAAAAGATCGGCAAATCCATTGCCATGGGAATTTGAGCCATTGGAACAGGAGGCTGTGGAGTAGGTACAGTTGGAGGTGTGAGTGAGGGTGCAGACACAGGAATATTTGGTGTAGGAGCTCTTTGGGGTGGAGGGGGTGGGGGCGGAGGTGGAGGAGCTGGAGCAGCCTCTGGTGTAGGGGGTCTCAGTGGATATAGTTTATCATAATTCTCTCTGTATTCCTTGGCAAATCTCTCAAGGGATCGAAATGGGAAGAAAGCCTGGTGGATATGCTCCTGGTGGCTCTTTAGAATCAGTATATTTGAAAACAGCTTGCCACAGGCTTCACATTCCAGTTTCTCCAATCCCTCAATGGGATCCACCACTCTTGTGATCCCACCTGGTCCACTTGATCCTGTCGGGCCAGTTCCCCTTTTCTGGGCTTTTTGTTTATTTTCATTATACTGAATGACTAACTCAAACCCAAAATTTTCCAGCAGGGCTTTGGTTGCGTTTCCACGAGCATCTGAAGCAATCCTTGGCGGAAGTAAGCCGGAATCGTGGTTAATACTAGTTGAAATGTGTTGAATGTCCTTCCTTTCTTTTAGTTTTTCAATTGAATCTTTGTTGACATCCTCGTTTTTTTCAGTTGCATCTTTGTCTCTTTGAATATCTTTTTCGTTTTGCAAGGAGGGTGGCTTCTGCTTTTTTTCAACCTGCTGGTGGAGAGAAGCACTTTGTTGCAGCAATGCCATCTGTCCTTGTGCCTGTGAGTGAGGAGGTGGCTGCTGCTGCTGCTGTTGCTGCTGCTGTTGCACTTGCTGCTGAAGATGGTGATGCATCAGTTGCTGCTGCAAGCAGCTCTGTTGGGCTGAGTTCTTGAGATCTTCGAGCAGCGAGGAGGTGGTTGCTCCTGTTAGACCAAGTGCTGAATTACTGATGTTGATCTCTGGATTTAGCTGAAATTCTGCTCCAGGGATATAGAAAGGAAACAGCAACTGCTGTTGCTGTAAGGGGAGAAGTGCGTCAGTTGTCATGGGGAAGTGCTGCAGAAGTGCTGGGTTAAAGAGCTGGGATTGTAGAAGAGCAGCCTGCTGCTGGAGCTCTTGCTGAAGCTGAGCTTGGGCTTGAGCGTGAGCTAATTGCTGCTGTTGCTGAAGCTGCTGTTGTCCCCGTGAAGACAGCATATCTGCATATTTAGCCTTTTTTACATCATTGTTCTCTGATGGTGAGGACCGGCTGCTAACTAAGCTGCTAGTTTCGTGGCTTTGACTTTGGGAGGTGTTGTTTCCTCCAAGAATATTCAGAGCTGTTTGAGACCCAGAAGTGCCATGGTTGATAGAGTTTGTTGTTGAGTTGCTTGCTGGGCCTGGACTTGCCGTAGAAGTGCTGGTGATCGTACCTCCTCCACCTCCACCAGTAGCACTTGCAGAGCTAGTTATCCCTCCTGCGGCTTCAAGCTTGGCTGCCCTCGCTTTTGTTTGGTGTAGAACAGAGCGCATGTGGATCTCCAACGTGGAGCTCTGGCTATATGCCACATTACACGTGCTACACTTGAATGGCTTGTTGTCAGGGCTGCTCGTAGGCTCCGGCTGACCAGTGGTGGACTCCTGAAGAGCTCTCTTCACCTTATGGAGGTGGGAGACAGAGTTGTAGTGAACTAGAAGAATGTTCTTCTGTGTGAATGACTCTTTGCAGACAGTGCACTTGAATGGACGAGATGGATCTAAGAATTTCTCCATCGTAAAGTTAGGACCTTTTCTGAATGGCAAAGCACGTTTTGGTTCAGATCCAGAATCTTCCAGCAGTGAGCCAGAGTCACTCCCTGTTGGGCTTTGCTTTTCCTCTGGGTCACTCTCATCCCCGTCTTTGTCATCTTCTCCCAGACCGCCATGTTCTTCACCAAGGGCTGGGTCACCCATGACCATCATGTCACCGTTCATCAATAAGCCCCCATACAGCTGCTGGATATCAGCTTCACTCAGCTCCAGGTGGCTTGTTTCCAAATGTTTCTTCAAGGCTTGTAGCGTTCTGAAGCTCCTCTGGCAGAGGCAGCACATGGTTGCTGCTCGGATCACATGATACTGGGAATGGAGCTGGAGCTTCTCCACAGTTTTGAAGGCCAAACTGCATTGGTTACATCGATACTTGTACACATGGCGATCAGAAACAGGTAGCTGAGGCCTTTTGTTGTGGACTTCATTGAAGTGCATCTGGAGAGAGTTGGATGATTTAAACACTTGATTACAGCCTTTCTTCCAGCACAGAAATCCAGTTGCATCATCCTTCTCTGTTTGTTGATCCTCTTGAGGTGACTTGCGAGACTCAGCTATTTCTGTAGGAAGTGAAACTCCCTTCTCCAGATCAGCATCTAAAGCATCTGTGGAGAAAACAAGAGTATTGACAAATGTCAAACGCTAATCTGTACAAAATTGTGTATAGTCTAACTGAATTTACAAGCATACAAAATGTGATTTAAATCCTTATTTTTCCTAAAACCTGAAAAACGTGTGGAAAAAAAATAAATAAATAAAAAAAATCTTGTGTGACAAAGCCAGATACTAACCAGCTTGTTTTGTTGTATCTTCAGTGTTGGTAACAGCATGAGAGGAATTCTGAGACTCTCTTTCTGGACCAGGAACAGGTATGAACATGCTTGCTGGTAGGACATCGGTTGCTGTCACCTGAGGGAAGACAAAAAAAAACAAAAAAACATTCATTATTATCATTCCAGGTGCTAAAGCAGGGTGCCTAAACATTGTTGCCCAAGATTTACATTTCAATTAGTGCGCCCAGGGATCGAACCTCTGCAGCTACCATGACTCAGATTTTGGACCATAGAGCTTTACCAGTCAACTAAAGTAGCTCAGCACCTTATTTGAATTCTTATTTGGATGAGAAGCTGACTTCTTTATTTTTTTAATGTGGTCTACCAATATTACCTTTGCGATTGACTGGTCAATCGGGATTTAGCACCCCTGTTCTAAAGCATCCACAACTAATCTAATCGAAGCAGAGTGATTCTTATGGAACAGAGTTTAGTAGTGCTATATATTAAACAAAATGTTTAGAAAACTTATGATTAGTGGTAGGTAACACATTAAAAATTAACATACTGTAATAATTCATTCTGTGCCTCTCACTATTGTCTGGCAGAATGGAGCCGCAAACAAAAACAAAGCAGAATGATTTGAGACAACTACTTTATTAGGCTATTAGAGGAAAGAGCAAAGTATCCCAAGGTCACTTTTGAATTGGCCCGTCTAATTGGCAAACGTAGTTCAAAATGGCTATCATCCAGCCAGACCCAGAATTAATGAAGCTCATTTTCATTGCTGCAGTCTTACACAGACTGATAATGAAGCAGAGTGTGAGGGACGGCCGGGGGATATAAAGCACTGTTTGTAACTTGTATGCCCTTACACAAAAAACGTTTTGTTTAATTAGGAAATTCATATATGCGATTAAGAAAACAGCCGTACTAGTAGCCAAATAGCTGGGGGGTATAATTAAACATTTATACCAATTATATGATGATGAACTAGCATGAGGCTTTAATTAAAATCCTGTGCTAAAACATTGAAAACGCCCATGTGGGGGAATACAAGTGTCTGGAAACAAATCCTCGAAAGAGGCCCGAATGAATTTGGGTGGACAGAACTGAAGGAGGACGGGCGGGATGTGAAGACAATGGGATGATGAAAGGAAGGCGAGAGCATATCATTATGCATGCTTGGCAAGAAATAAGTCACCTATTTCAGAATTAATTATGCTCCTCTCCTTGTTGAGAGTAAAGGATAAAGTACTTTTCCATCTGCATTCACTAGTTATAAAAATGTGTTGGCTTTAATGTGTCTCCTATTACGGGTCTTCGTCATGCTACTCTGTAGTGGTTCAGTACATTACAACCTCTATAAAAGAAATAAATATTGCAGTCTACCATACTAATGTGCTTGCCATTTACTTTCAAGATGGGGGGGATGAAGATGGCCAGGCGGTAGATGGAGCAATGTTTTACTGTGTGATTGTCCGGCCAGCTATTGAGCCGTACAAGATAGAACAGAACAAAGATTTGCTCAGTGATTTACAAGAAAACGGGGCAAATAAAATTTTATTCCCCCTTTGATGAGCATTATTGGAAGCAAGGAGACTACTTTTGGTTGAGAACAATGCAGCAGTACACTGCAGTTGATATAAATCTTAACTACAGGCCTTAGTATCTCCCCTTCCATCTGTTTGTTTATGGAAGCAAGCTCACCGATTAATTAATTACTTAATCATTCAGGGGTTGGGGTTATTGTTCCCACTGAATTCTTCATCTTGCAGGGTATTTTGGACATTTTTTAGGTAAGGCTCTTTTCTGTTTCTGCCCACTTGGATAAGGTTAGTGCACTGCTCATCACTACAAAAGACAAAAACCTGCCATTTGAATCGGATGTGTTGTTGACTTTTTACATCCACTGTACTCAATTGCATTCAATTCCGCCGTCACTGGATGATAACAATAAATTACTTTGAATAACCTAAGCACAAGCGTGACATCCACCAGTCGCTGGCTGAAAAGGGTTGAATATAGGAGAACTCGTTCTGATGATGTCATAGACTTACTGTGGCGATGAGCTTGTCGACGCAGTCGGGCGCGACACTGTGCAGGTGCGTGAGGTGGAACTGCAGGTGGATCTTGTTGTTGAGCATGTCCTGGCACAGCGGGCAGCGTAACATGGGCTGGACAGAGTGCTGCGTCATCACGTGCATTCTGAGACGATTCAGGTCCGTGTTGGTGAACTTGCAGTAAGGGCACTGGTACATCTGAGTGAAAGCAGATGAGAAGGGTGGGGGGTATATTCACAGAGGGTTAACAGGGTGAAATGGCTTTGTGAGAGAAGAGAAGCTGTAGATGAGGAGGGTAGGGTGAGGCAAGCCTTCCCTCAAGCAACCAGATTCCTCTGATCACAGACAACTGTGTAATAGTGAGAACCACTCACTCTTGGCACCCACTTCAAAGTGCTCTCATCTGTCAAATACCTTATTGATTTTCCACCTTATACACAATTAGCAATGCGACTGCAGCAGAGAGGCTAAAATAATTTTGAGGAGAGTTGAAAAGAAAGTACTGAATACTATGAAAAGGCTCAGCAAGATTAATACAAAATTCATCCAAAGTCGTTCTACTCCTTCTAATTGGAGTTAAAGTTTTAAGCTGATAATGAGGGCTTACTAATTGGAAACCAAAAAAAGTCGGACTTTCATGAAGCGCATGCATGGGTGCTCCTAAACTTGTGTGATTTGTGGCGCTCACCTGCTCTGCAGCTCGCTTTTCAGCTGCCCGGGGACGCTTTGAGGACAGCGGGCTCTCAGAGGTCTCCGAGCGTGACGAGGGCCTTTTGCTAGGGATCGGGGAATCTGACTGGTGCTGTTCCGAATGGCCGGACACTGCTGAGCACACACACATGCACAGAGGGATAAAGAGGAGACGTCAAGATGAGTTGAAGGCTTGGCAGCACGAGACAGGTCAATCAATATCAGTGAGGGTAAAGAGCTAAAGGGCCGTCTTTCGTAAATGTGCCATATCTACATTTAATGGGAAACGGGCAGTATATCACACACATTTAATCCTTTTTTCACGCTGCTTTTAACGCCAGTGCTATAGACAACATCATATACAAATGTTAGTTTACCGCAGGGTGCAGCTTTAGGTTTCACCGCGCCTCATATTTTCAGTCCACATGAGTCTTTCAAATCAAGACAAAGTACATAAACACTAACCTTTTGGTTCATATCCATGTGCGAACTCTGTTATGTTCTGAAAAATCCTACGTATATATTCTTGTTAAAGCAACAGTATGCATCAACCTTTTTTAAAAAAAAAACAGCATCATACTAATTCTACAGTTTACCAGCTTGGAATAAAAGGAGGATGGATCGTTTGTTGTCATGGTGAAGTGGTCTATAACATGGATGGACCAGCACTCAAATGATGATTAAAATCATTGCATCATAAAACCATTAAGTACCATTGGTAATATTCTAATGGGATTCTCAAAATAAAAATAAACAGCCTACAGAAAGCAATAGTTAAATTTGACCAAATTCATGTGATGTTCCATACCTTCTGAGTGTAAATGACAACAATGCATATTAAAAGACCGATCCTATGTTTGAAGAGCAAAGTCTCACACCCGAGCAGGTGCAAAGCACTTTAAAACCCCTCAGCACTACAAAGAAAGAGAAAATGGAAGTGGCACAAAGTGAATCATCACACTTAAACGCTCAGTTAAGCTGGAGCTTACACAGGACCTGAATTCACTCAGAGCCAGAACGAGGACAGCTACAAATTCACGGAGGAACATAAGGAGGTGCCTTGCTACCCACTAACAAGCCCATAAAGAGTTAAAATTGGTCTGATTTGTACAGTCGTAGAAGGGCAAATTGAGAACAGAGGGCATTGGTAGGGTGGGGTGCTTTGGCAGAGGGTCAGGTTAAGCGGGGCTGACCACGCTCTCGCTCCAGACATTAAAATGTCACCTTCAATCAGGAGGAGTTGAGCTGATTACCCAGTGGGGAACCTGGCTTTGGACAACGCCGCCTGCTAGATCTCCCAGAGACACTGGGATCAGTCACCAAGACCCTGTTAGGGTCCAGTCACAGCCAATCCCATTAAACACATCCTTCTATAAACAATGGCAATGTTAAACAAAAGGAGACTCCCATTCCTGACACCAACCAACCGCTCAGTCATGGCACTATCCTCGCCAAATCTCCATCAACACTATTTTGGTACTCTCCACCTTCCTAATCTTGTGGTAAAGGCAGGCATGGTTGGTTTTCTAGTCAGCATTATTTGGCAAAAACAACACATTCCTGAAATGGAAACCATGAGTTGGGATTTCAGTATTTTCTGTGAATAATGCATGAAGTTGCTATCCTGAATGAATTCAGAGGCAGGCAATTTCCAGAAATTTGCTGTTCCGTTATTCGTCATCGGCTCGGGCACACTACTGTCATCGTCAGTCCATCATTTTATTACATATCCGTCATCACTTAGTCATCACTATTTTAGGGCATTTAGGGCAAAGTTGGGCATTCCGTCAGTACTGAAGGACTGAGACGTCTGTCGTTACTTGACCCGATTAGTGACAATTACACTGACGGATGAAAACCCAGGTTTGAAACCAAAGTTTCTCATCATTCGTCAGCAAAACAGGCATCCGTAGACTACTGATGTACTGATGGAAGACCACCTCTAGTAAAATTTGTAGCTGATCCATATTAAGTCCAGCATTTCAATCCTTCAAGTTAGGAATTCAATCTTTGCAGATGCCTGAACACTAAGTGACAAATTGCTATCCATGTGAACACCAAGTCCTTGTTCCCCTTGACTAACATGTCGTTCGCACCGTTTTAGTGCAAACTGCACGCAACAAGACAAATGCATCCTCCAAGCCTCATAATTAGAAGAATTAATAGGATTTATTCCAAGCCAATTCTACGTCAATTAGCGTGAGAAGTGACTGTTGAAAATGAGGGGCTGAGAGCTTCCCTCAAGGGACCTAACCGGCTTTCTATCACGGTGTGACACAGTGACTGGGAGCTGACAGTCTGGGGAAGCTTACTTGGGACACAGTGTCTCTGGTCATGGCCAATTGAGACGCCATAAAATGTGATCAGTTGATTTTCTCTTAGAATTCCTCCAGCCCAACGCCTTCACCAGCACCATGACTAACATCCAACTAGCGCATGTATCCTGTTTGTCCTTGTCGAGGGGAGGATGGAAATAAATGACCGTCAAAATGGAGAGGGTAGAGTGATGAAAACAGTTGGATATCGGTATCCGAGTGCTGTTCCGCACGTTAGACACGCATATCTGCTGTACAATATGAACAGGTGGTCACAACCAATGACCGCAACATTGACACCAGATAGAGAATTACTCTACTATAGCTTTTACAAGTGTTGACAAGAGGAAGCAGGAAGGAGACTGAGCTTGGTGACACATGCTAGGAAAATGGTGGAGAGAATATGTAGCAGAAAAATGAATCATTTTTGATATTTAACAACAGTTGATCTTGAGTATTCACAACTTTTGTCGTGTGTCCCCCATACAACCGCCATCCTTAGCAAATCTCTTTTGGCACATTGACAGTGTGGCACCCTGCTTGAAAGCACAAATGTCACAGCCAAAATGGAGTCAATTCGATGATTATTAATTCATGCGCATTTTCCATAAACCAGAGGCTTTGGTGCTGTTGAGTCCCATAAGTGAATTGGACGTTGGCACCTTGTCTCACCTCTCACTTGGCTGCAGTGTATTATTTAGGCAGCGGCGCACATTGCAAACGTGGCTAGAGTCTTGTTGTGCTTTCGAGAGGAACAAGAACGACTTCTGGACAAAAAGTGCGCTGACTGAAGGATCGGAAACAGGTCATCTGACGTTGAAATCCATCAGCGCAATCACAGGCCATCAATCTAGTTTGTCCTCTAGGGACAGTACGGCTCAGGTGGTAGATGGAACAGCTGTCCATCCATCCATCCATCCATCCATTTTCTTGACCGCTTACTCCTCACAAGGGTCGCGGGGGCTGCTGGCGCCTATCTCAGCTGGCTCTGGGCAGTAGGCGGGGGACACCCTGGACTGGTTGCCAACCAATCGCAGGGAACAGCTGTCCGTTCTTTGAAAAGTTGCTTGTTCAACTCCTGTGAGCAGCGGATTTGCAGTCTTTCTAGTTTCTTCTGATACACAGTCATCAGTGTGTGAATGAGTTTCGTGGATGTTTGGGTGAATTATCCATGTTTCATGTGGAGGTGCTGCTTGACGTTCTCACTTTTTATGAACACAGTCTTCCTATCTATCCGCACTCCGGTGCATGTATCCAATTGAAACCAGTTAAGACCATCAGGTCGCACCTATTCATACGGGCGAGGCTGAGCCGCCCCTCGTGTGTGTGGGCGGCCAAGACAGTATAAGAGGGGAGATAATTTAGAATAGATCAGACCTTCTTCTACACTCAGTAGAAAAGGCTCCATAGATGTGTACTCGGTTCTGGCATCTATAGGACAGAAAAACAGTGACGTGACGATGTCCATGCTTTATCTTTATTTTACAACAATTGATCGTGTTTATGTGCGTAAGAGACTTAAACTTGATCCAGATCCGGACTTCAGTCCACCAATTGTAGATACCTGCTGTAAACCTTTCTTGGTCATTAATCTTGAGTCAATTCGCACAATGACACAAGCTCTTCTCTTTTCGTAATGTTCCAACAATACCTAAATGTTGTCTTTTCTTATCCCCTGTATTTCTATCCAGTTTCTTAATCTTCTTGCCTGTGTCACTGCCCAGACCATTAAAGCTGTAATTATGGACTGAAAATATAAAATGGAAAAATATGCAGAACACATTTTTCAACCAATAAATGAAATCATTTCCTGTAACATGTCAGTTCCTTATTCAAACAAAATGACACACTTAACGGTAAAAGCAAGAGTGACTTGGGCATGACTAAGAGCATAGTCTCACAGTGGGCCAAATGAACATTATGACATGCATAGCAGCTATTAATTAGCAGGATTGTTATTCATCAGGCTGACTGGACAACAGGATGACGTGGCGTTCACCTTTACAGGACACACAACTGGAGCTGGGGCATTAGACAGCCTGCGCTACAACTCGTAAACAGCGAGCTTTCAGGGGCCTGGCTCGCAAACAAGGACAATTTACGGCCTATTATCTTCAAAGACAAAGGGAATTATAATTTGAAGGATGACAAGCATCCAGAGGATGCGTTATGAATATGTAAACATTTTATATTGCTTCGTCTCCTGATTTGTCATCCTACTTTGACTTTAACAGCAATCTCAAAGCCGGGCTGCAAAAAAAAATGCCTCGTCTTCATTCGATAGGAAGTCACCACAAGCAGGTAAACAGCTTATATTTGTCTGCTGTTTTATGCAAAACAGAGCCTAATATTTGTCTTGTGCCGAGGGAGCACAGACTGCAATGCCTCCGTGGTGTGTCTAGGGGATGCTAATTAGCATGTTCATTATTCTGCCGACATGCAGCTTCTGCACAGCAGCTTATGCGCTCCTTCAGAATCACACCTGGACATGCAAAAAGTGCATGGTGCAGGAACAGCCGGGCCAAGTTGCTGTGCTGCAGTGCTAGTTGTTTTTTTACTGTGAATATTTATTGTCACTTACCAGCAGAAACCAAATTTCTATATAGATAATGAATTGCTAAGCATGGCAGTGTAGGAAAAACGTTGTCAACCTAATTGCATGCCAAATAAAAACTTATCGAAAACGGTTAGGTAGAGCAACATGGACATTTTGGTCTGTGTGATCGGCACTGAAGCCACACTTAAAGTTAAAACGTTACAGATGCAGCCTCCACTAAGAGCTTCAGCATTAGAGCAAATGCGCACATGTGAGCGTCATGTTTTCAGTTAGGGCTGTCATTTGTTGTCTTGTAAAAATGTCAGAGTGTGTTTTGGACAAGAGACATTTAAAGTCCTCCACATGTGGGTGAAATCCAACAATTTCAATCCCCCCCCCCCCCCCCCCACACACACACACACACACACACACTTTCCGGGTCCCAAAGATCCAATGCAAGGAGCAAGGAATGAAAAATATTCTGCAACAAATCCCTCAGCAGGGTGTCGTCTAGCGTCGCCATCCTGCCTCATCTTGATTACGTCCTCATATGTGGATATATATACACAACTGCTTTAATGAAGGGACTGTCCTGATTCCTTTCCTTGTGTCAGATTGCTGTCTCAGCTAGGTACGAGGAGAGCAGCCTTATGGCTATTCCACATATACATATTTCATAGCCAGCATTAAAAATGACCTCGTGAATTGCTAACCACGGAAGGTGATTAAACAGCTGCGGCAGCCAGCATGCTATTACTTTACATCACTGTCCAAAATTTCGGTCTTTGATGGTACCTTGAGATACAAGTGAATTAATTCATGTGTTTGCGAGCAAAATTTTAACAGTGGTGCATGGTGGCAGCAACTCACTTGAAAATCAATCAAAGTAAACAAAAACAGTCAAATATTAAATGAATTGCTAATTTTGGGTAATCGATTTATCATTTAGAGACCTTGTTTTATTTAAAATTGCCCAAAACATTAGAATTTGAACTTTTCAACAGTTAATATTCTAAATGTCTGTCTGTATGAAAGCAAACTGATTATCCTTGTGATCAATCAAAATAAGATATTTGCAAACATCTGCTTTTACATTGGAGCACTGATCAGAATTTTTGTTTATTTTCTGACATGTTACAGACCAAATCTGTAACTGAACCTTAATACACTTCTGTTTGTGTATTTCCTGCACTGGCAATTTCAAATAATGTACTGATTTTGAATAAAGGAATTGTAATTTGAAACTTTTTTTTATCCGATTCTTTGATTAATCAGCAAACTAATTGTTAGTTGCATCCCTAATCTATAAAATAAACATAATAATTGCGCATTGTGTATTGAAAATAACCACACAACTTTGCCTTAAAGTTAGCTAGCTTAATGCTAACCAAAACGTCATAGAGCATTGGTGTTGTGGTATCATTTCTAGCAACACATTTTGGCGGAACAACACATGTACACAGACCACATACCAATACTTACATGGATATATTCTTTATTCTTTGTGAATAACTACTACTATTAATATTAGTTATTATATATTATAATGACTAATCTCTTCTCATGATTCTCATGTCATATAGTAATGTTTATTTTTGACTGACGCTGCATTCATCGATATACTTATCATTTGTGACTGTAATAGGTACATGCACACCTCATACAACCACAATAATAAGCAAACATTGTCAAAGTGTCAGTTAAAAAAAAATAAAAATAACAAAAAAAACGATCATTATCTTTGTGAACGCAGATTTTTTTTTTCATACAGCTATGGCTAGACCTCATTAGGCGTACCTAATGAAGTGACCGGTGTGTAATGATCACAGCAACCTGCCACGTGTCTACTACGTGCGCAGTAGATGACGTTTACTAGTGTCTGCATGGCGACAACGAGCGCATGAAGGCATCATCTTTGCGATAAACACAACTAAATAATGAAGGCATCTTTCAAAGTAAAATGACACACAGAAAACATATGCATTTTGCAGCCGCTTCTGATGTACTTTTAAATGATTTTAATGAACAGAGAGGAGCCGGAGAACAAAAAAAGGGAAAATGAGATTGACAGCGGCTTTGCGCCTTTCTTGTGTGCCGGCGAATGTCGCCTGCGTGACAGTGACTGTCATTTGTAAAGGAAAAATTGTGCCCTGCTCCGCCAGCTACATGACAATGATGAGAAGGAACACTCCAGTAGTTGTAAGGGTGAACTAAGAAGAAAAAAAAAAACAGTTGGGTGCCTGAGCACCTTTCAGATAACTAACAGCACTGCTGAGACATTTATTGGCCATATTGTAACCTGCGCAACATCTGTGTGCCGCCTGTGTAAACATCATCAGGCCAAACAAAGCGCTCGTCTGTTTACCGCATCCACCGCCGGGCGCAAAATATGCTTTTCTGCACTTGCTTTCAATGACCATTGTGTGCATCAGTCAAAAAAAAAAGAAGTTTCAAGCACAAACAGGGACTCTTGCATTAAAAGTACAGCTGTCTGCCTTTTGCTGACAACACGGCAGCCCAACCTCTCCACCCACCTTTTTCCCTGACATCAAACACAACCTCAGACCCGCTTTCCTAATGCACATGCTATTTTTAACTAAGCGTTTCTAATAAGCTGCTGGGAAGCTGTAAATTTTTCATATGCAAGCACATATTTCCTTTGTGAAAACACAGAAACACACTTATTTGGTGATTAGCGGCTGACAGAGGGGAGGAAAAGAAGGCAATGTATCAAATTGCATGCCTTTCAAAAAAAGGACGAATCCTAATGCGAGCCGTCATCTTCCTGCGCACACCAGGTACGAGTGAATTATTAATCGGCCGGCTCATTTTAATGCTTTTTAAAGTGCTTTATTTTGATGTGCTAAAACATACTTTTAGCCATATTCAGTCAGGCATGCATATCATTAGTTCTCCCATCAAAGAAGAGTGTCACCCTTTCAAAAGAGCACAAACAACTCAGCCTCATTTAAAATAGAAAGTTCCAATATCAAAGACGTTTTACAAAGAGCGGGCTTCAAACGCTGATGAAGTTTTTCTTTTCTTTTTGTTATTTTCCAGCACTTTATTAAAACACGGGGAAAAAAAAGGGCTGGATTTTTTCCCCAGCTCTTAACCTAACGAGTGTAAATCAAAACATGCTGCAGTCACACAAAAAAAAACGAAAAAAAAAAAAAAACTGACAAGTGAGATAGATCCACACAGGCCTGTTCTTGTGTTTAGTGCCACCATGATCAGAACTTTCCTATCCTCAGTGCCGCACCTGCAACGGCATTATTGATTTTATGACATTGTCAAAAACTAATATGTTGGATTTTGCGCTCAAATGTTTTGGGATACTTGGCAATATAGCACCAACAGGAATTAAACAATAAGGAAAAATGTTATACATTTGTGAGAACAGGCGTCCACAAAGAGGACCCAGCTCACAATCCCAGTTGTAGATGATTCCAAAATGCGTTCGATGGGGTTGAGGTCAGGTTCTGTGCATCAAACGGATTCCTTTTTTTTTTTTTTTTAACCCTGCTTGCACACTGGGAACAGAAAAGGACTTTGGACAACATGTGCCCATGAAGTTGTCAAAAATGTGTCAGAAAGATTGGCACTTAAGGTGTTGGTGAAAATAGCTCAAAAGTAATGGGACATCGTGATTTCCTAGCAATGCTGTCGAAGGGATGATTTAAACATGTAGAAATTTGTAGAAACTTACAAGAGGTTTCGAGAAACACTGTTGCATACTTATGTGCCATTTAAAAAAAATCTGCCACTAAAAATAAATAAATAAATAAATAAAAATCAGATTTTTTTTCCCCCTGCCAAATCTCAAAATTGTTGGCCTAAAAATAAATAAATAAATAAAATCCATACTGATCAGGCCTCAATTAACATGTTTAGTGTACAGTGGTACCCCTACTTATGAAATTAATTGGTTCTGGAAGAAAGTTCTTAAGTAGAAAATTTCGTAAGTAGAGAAGCATTTTCCATGTAAATGCCTTAATCGGTTCCAAGCCTCTCAAAATTCAGACATAAATGTTTTATAAAGCATAAAAATGCATGCAAACATGTAACATATACATGTTACAATAAGATTATTGCACAATAAATGAGAGTTGTGCATAATGTAAAAAACAAGTAATAAAGAATAAAAATGATGGTCATTTACCTTTTTAACTGCTGTCCTCTTCATTTTTTGCCCTCTTTGATTCATGTTCACTCTGTGTTTTTGCATGGTGTTTTGTAAAGAACTGATCCAATGATGTTCGGGTTTTTTTTTAACAATCTTGTTTATTTGTATTTTATTTATCTATTTATTTATATTTATCGCTCACTCACGCACGCTTACATCATGTAAGCCGCACATCATCTCCTGAAGGCAAGTGACGGTTCCACTCCTCCACCTGGAGCCCTTTTTTTGTTTTTTGTTTTTAACAATCCTTCGAAAATGTCCAAGGCAAACATCATCATAGTGAGCGATTGCCTGAATGGTGAAAACTTTTTCTGGGTGATTCTTTTCAATAAATTCCCAAACTTGATGGAAACTTCAGGTACGGTGAGGAATCTTTTTCCAAAAAGGCCCGTCTCGTCGCAATTAAAAACGTACTGTGCAACATAGCCTTCATCAATCGTTTGAATTTTTGCACAAATTCGTCGGCCGTTAGTTAATACATTTACGTAAAACTATATAAACGCCTCATGGCCCGAGGGGCGAATGACGAGGACACTACATAGACACATTCTATAATGTATCTATGGTCACATACGGTACAGGTCCCTTTTAGCCAATGGGATGCCAGGAAGATGCCAGTAATAGCCAATGGCAGAGCAGCTGTAAGTATGTTGCATTCAGGAAACTCTGGGAGCTGCGAGTAGCAGCCCATACTATATTTTTACCTTTCGTATCCTGAAACTTGTTTCGTAACAAGAGGCATTGTTTTCCTGTCGAGGAATTTCTTAACTTGAAAATTTCGTATGAACGGGCGTTCGTAAGTAGAGGTACCACTATATAGTGGTTATCGTTTTTTTTTTTAAGCTGAATTTCTTGTTAAAATCGTATTTTAAAAAAATTTGCAGGGGTATTTTGCCTCATTTTAACATTTTATTTTTTTTTTAAACCTGATATTCGTGGATTTTTTTTTTGTGGCTGTTTTTGGTACTGTATTTCCAAGCCTACTTATAAACATCACAGCAGGACAATTCAGACTCTCAAGACTTGCATTTCTCCAGAGTTGAATTTTTATGCTCACTGGCCAATTGAAGCATGCCAATGAATCAACTGGGGTGAAATAATTTGCTGCCAGATGAGAGATAATTGCCCATGCATTAATTATCCAATTGATTGGATCATTAATGATTAATTAATCAATTAATTGAATATTAATTAATCATACAATCACTGGATAATTAATTATTTATCCAATACATTGGATAATTAATTAGACAAAATCAGTAATTAATTTAGTTTTTTGCATTTTCTGCACTGTCAATTTGAAATGATGTACCTTTTTCGAAGCTAGAGAAAAAAGAATATTTTTTTTTAAATACAATACATGGATGAATCTACAAAATAATTAACAGATCAATTGACTTAAACTAATGCTTTGCTGTGAAAAAGTTACAAAAGTATATAAGTTGAATTTTGATTGTCCAAGTGCCAACTCAAACAATAAAAGAACACAAACTGCTCTGAAGCTCCGCTCAAGTCAAGTACAACAAGCCGTGCAACACATTAAACTCTCACTGGTGGGAACTGTCCAAGTGAAGTGTGTGAGTTTGTGTGAAGGGGGCGGTACTAAACACGCACGTGTTACAATTAGCACCAACAGCGCACAAACGAGCTCTCGCGATGTTGTTGAAATATGCTTCAGTTGGACAAAAGGCCTCATTATGTGCGGCACTATTCAGGTGTGGGGTCCCCACATCGCTCCCCACCCACTTGCAGCGCTCCCCGAGAAGTGTGTGTTTGGGAAATGTCGGCCTTACCTGTCCCTTTGGTGAGCTCCTTCTCCCCCCCACTTTCTCTGTCTTTGGTTTGGTCCTCCTGGTCTGTGGTGGTCTCACTAGCAGCCTCCACATCCTCACTCAGCTCTCCTGAAGGGGGAGGGAGGACGGCAAATGTAAATCAACCAAGCCATCAGAATCGGTGGAAGCACTTAAAGGGACGGCGGCGTTTTGTTTCTATAGGAGCCGGCAACAATTACATTTGCTGACACGCGCTTACCAGGCTTGCAAACAAAGAGGACACAATTTGCTGCCTGCTTTCACTCGTATGCCTCAATTGGAAATATATTCAAAGAGAAAATGTTTTATTTTTTTTTGCGGTCAACTCAATTTTGTTTTAATGAAAGACCAAAAATCATAAATATTTAAACCTCTCAGGGTTTCAACTCCTTTGACTTTATTTCAAGTCAATCCCCATCTTAAAAGCCTGCGCTCGATATATCAGACCATTTAGCTTGCGTCGAAGTCCAAACAATGGATCTCCGATAATGATGTTTGTAAGTAACACACAAAGGAAAAAGATAGCGAAAACAGATAATAAAAAGGCCATCAATCACCTTTATTTCCCTCCAGTGCCCTTTCAAAATCCCCTTTGCCTGTAAACTTTGTTTAAAAGTAGCGGGACGCCGCTCGCACGCAACCGTGCATTGATCCGACAACAGTAAACTAGGCCGCGTGGTCAATAAGCCTTATCAGTTATTACGCAAGTCAGCTAATTCTCAGCAAATGTGCTTAAATGCTCTTTGGAAAATGCTTTCATGCTCAGGTCCCGACGATATTGACGTATTGACGACGTTACAAGAGCCGTACTGAAATATCCTGTTCAAGTATTCAGCCCTGCGGTCATCACATGGCCCGGCTCAACTCGCCACATGACTAGCCGCAGTCAAAACCACTTTTATGATGATCCCCCACACTTATTGTTTATACCCGCGGTGGTCAAATGCTACAAGAGGGGATGTCGTTATGAATCGTTTGACAGACATATGCAAAAAAATTGTCAAGAAATGTTGTTGCAAAAGGTGCCTCATAAAGGACAGCTCAGACATGAATATTACAGGAAATTAAGTGTTAAACTATAAATAGCACATAAAACAATAGGTGTGGCATGCCAAATAATTTGCTGAACGAGTCAAAGGGACGTTTATCGAGGTCGGTGTCAGGCCACATCCGATAATAATGCAACCTAAATAGTAAAGTCATAACTTTTTTTCTTCAATTCTTTAAAACAACAAAATTAAAATGTAATTTATAAAATGAACAAAAAAGAAAACATGAACCCTTTCAAACATGTTTATTTTTAAATGTGCTATTTGCAATAACAATGCAGTTTTTATTATCTTTTCACACCTTATTACATTTTCACTGATCATGTCAAATTTGACAGACGATGTAATATTAGGGGTGTAACGATATCCAAACATCACGATACTATATTATCATGATATGAAGGTCACGATACAATAATTAGAACGATATTGTGGGAGGGTTGGCGATATTAAAAAAAGATCACAATATCCATCCATCCATCCATTTTCTTGACCGCTTATTCCTCACAAGGGTCACGGGAAGATCACAAAAAACAGTAAAAAAAATAAAAATAAATAATAATTAAAAAAAAAAAAAAAAAAAAAAGAGCTCATACTAATAAAAGCACAATATTGTGCTTTTGTACATAACAACAATGCATATAAACAACCTACAATCTCTAATAACAATATTGAGGCACTTATTTGCTAATGCAAGCACACGTTGATCTCTTCACAAGCATATTAGGTTCCCCTTCATCTGACAATTAGCATAGATTTTAAACATAGAAGGCCAAAACATCCCTAATGAAAATTACATTGCACTAATAATTAGCCACTAGAGGGTGCTAGAACTGCACAAATGGAAATCAACCTGACTATTTTTAACAGATGTGTTCCTTTTAAATATTGTGAACATGACGACGACGATATTGTGGCAGTTTTAATATCACGATATCACGATATTGCCCTTACCGTTACGTCCCTATGTAATACTGTATATACGTTCATTTTCAGTCCAAAGTTCAACATTTTGAGTCTTGAAAATCCAAGAATTTTATATCACAGCAACAATTGGTGTATTAAAATGTTGGTGTTAAATGTTTCAGAGTTGATGTCAATCCCCGGGCTATATCTTTAACATTGTCTGATTTAAATGGAGATTAGTGTTCGAGTTCATTGACAGAGTTGATTTATTTAGTATTAAACTAACTCTTCAGAGAGTTAATCAAAGTAAGCTCCGCCCATGTGATTAGAACTGCTCTGCCGTTAAGACTTCTGGGAAATGATATCATATATATGATGTAATGAAGTAGTTTTAATGCATTGTTGGTGAAATTATTACATTATTGGTTTTTATTACATTTTTGATCAAGTTAAGTGCAAATTTATTACACATTCAGGAAATTATTCAATTATTGGATGCTACGGGCTTGACTCTAGAGTGTGTGCTGATGCATGTATTTGTGTGTAGTTTTCTAAGAAACTAGAAGTACAGGAAAAACATTGGGAAGTGAACCCAGACATACGTTGAATAAGAAAAATTATTACAAAAAAAGATAAAGTTATCAAAAGCGACTTTTGCCACAAAAACATGACATAAACACAATCATTTGTCACACACTCGTGGGCACACCCCCAGAAAGCACCCCCTTCGTAATGTGCCCGCAAATGCATGACAAATATTTGATTGACACCTCATAGGTTTCGGCTTCTGTCACTGATTGGTTGTTTTTCCACGGATGTGGTGGTTCCCAGTATATCAAATTTAGATGGGATTTAGATGTCACTGATTGTTTTTTATTATTATGTTCTAGTGTTTTAACAAATATGACAATGTGATGTTTTTTACATTTTATATGACACAGTATGTACATGTTTAGACTTAGACTTGACTTTATTGATCCCTTTGGGATGGCTCCCTCTGGGAAATTTACATTTCCAGCAGCAATAAGAACAGATAATAAAATAAAAAACAATTCAATCAATCAATAAATAAGACCAGATTGAATGAATAATAATAATAATAATAATAATAATAATAATAACAATAATAATAATAATAATAATAATAATAATAATAATAAAAATAAAAATTAATCAATCAATAAATAAGGTTATTACACTAGAGATTGAATTAATAATAATAACAATAATAATAATAATAATAATAATAATAATAAAAATAAAAATTAATCAATCAATAAATAAGGTTATTACACTAGAGATTGAATTAATAATAATAACAATAATAATAATAATAATAACAATAATAATAATAATAATAAAAACAAAAATTCAATCAATCAATAAATAAGGTTATTACACCGGAGATTGAATTAAATAAATTAAAATAAATACAGTACAGTACAGTAAAGTGCCATATTTGTGAAGTGCACTCTACACCAAAAAAAAATAAAAAATAAATCACAAATGCTTGATAAAAAGATTAAAGCCATGAAGACCACAATTAACAAAAGGTCAAAAGTGGCCTAAGAGTAAAAGGTCGGCAAGAGAATGAAAATGGTAAAAACGTGGCCCTCCAACACTCCAAGCAATGGCGGCAGGCCACTCCTAACCCAAATTTGGGATATGCAAAACGCGATGGCCCCAAGGTTGCCTTGTAATTAATTGTCTTCATTAAACGTCCTAATACAAGCAAATGAAGCACTTCCATTAATCCAATCATGCAGGCTGAATAAACTCATGGCTGACACACAGATTACACTCATTTGTTCCAAGCAGACCAGCATCAGATTTGCTCTGCCACTCACTCTGTGGGGACAGTCCACACTCACACGCACAGCAGACATCGAGCAGCTTTCCTTACTCTTGTGTGTGTGACAGCGGTGAGTGCAGGGGCTTAATCAGGCCCATAGGTGTCACTCTTTACAAGCCGGGAGAACTCACACACACTAATGAGGTGCACAGAGGGGGAGGGGGGAGAGGGGGGAGCAAGAGAGAGAGAGTAAGGGGAGGGAAGAAAAAAAACCCAGCAGAAATGTTTGGAGATGACAAAAGCAGATGCTATGCAAAGGACGTCCGGTGAAGATGAGACTGAAAAAAAAAGAAAAAAATATTACCTTCATGATGAGCGGGAACGGCCTTGGTTTCCCCCACCCTCACACACGCGCAGTGATTACACTGACGCTAATCAGACTGACAAGCACAAACGTCCCTAATAAATAATTGATGGTGAGCACCGCACTTTCCACTATTCCTCCTTCCCAGACTGTGCAGAAGACGAGCGGCAAGTAATAATCGTCAGCGGGGATATCTTGGACTAGGTCAGGCTCCGCCCACCCTGCTGTGGGCCTCGGCAGAGATGTGCGCTCCTACCTGGGAAGGGTTGCGGCGCTTCCTAAATACTGTACGCACTCTCGTCTCTTATGATCACCGAGGATGCAATCGTTTGAACCAGGTGGCTGCTGTCTAACTCACAGGTGAGCTTGCATTGCCTTATCCCGACTTCGACAACTTCCTTTTTTTTTTTGGGGGGGGGGGGGGGGGGGGGGGTTTACCACCACACTGTCAGATAAAAAGCAATCTTATTTCACAGTTCATAGACCCTTTCTCTCCCCCAATATCTCCATGATGCCTCGCACCCCTTTCCTGGTATCAAAGTTGTCCTGACTCCAGACTGGAGGGTGCAAAATGGTAGTGACAGGAGGGGCAGGGCAGGACAATGAAACACAGGAGGCATGCTGGGGGTCTTTCATGGATTGTCCTCATATCAGCACCTCCGCACCACACATGTGCAACATGAACACCCCTCCCAACACGCTCGCATATAAACAGAAGGACAACCCCCTTCCGATACACACTGACAAGCTGTTGGACTTAAACTCGCCATTTATGGGGAGCCAAATTTAAAATAGGGCTCGACTAATATGGATTTGTTGAGGCTGATGCTGATTCTGATATTTGGTGGAATAAAATGTAGATAAGTGATTAATTACTACTTAAAACTAGGGATGGGTGAGTACCAACACCCGGTGTCAGTATCAGGCCTTCTTTCACGAGATCGGTACTTTCACCATACTGTGGCCATTTTACAATCAGGAATTACAAATTAGAAATAAGAAGAATAAACAAATGTTATTAAGTTCATGCAATTTTAAGAAAAACAAATGGGCATCTTTCTTTACAATTATTCTGTCATTATTGTTGTTGTTGTTTTGATGTGTCAAAAGTACCAGTGGTATCAGTACTTGGTATCATATTGGACTACTCAAGAGTTGAGTACTTGTATCAGTCTGAAAAAAATGGTATCAAACATCCCTACTTAAAACAATAAACATATGCAATACAGACAGAACAGTTGACTGTTTTGTAATACCTTTTTCTTTTGTAACAGAGAAAAATCGGTAACAAATCGGCCGATTTTTTTTTACTGATTTTGTATCATTCTGAAAAAAGTTGCATCATACATCCCTATTTAAAACAATAAATATATTAATTATATAGACAGAACATTTGTTTCACAATTCTTTGTCCTTTTTTATTTTTTTTATACTACAACAGAGAAAAAAATGTCAAAAATCCGCTGATTTTTTGCTGATTTTGTTTCGATCTTAAAAAAAGTTGTATCATGCATCCCTATTTAAAATAATACGTTTATAAATTCTAGGCAGAACATTTGACTGTTTCACAATACTTTGGACCTTTGTATTTGTTCAACTACAACAGAGAAAAATCCATCAAAATTGGCTGATTTTTGCAGATTTTTGGGGGGCAGAGAATCTTTGAATATCATATTTGTCTTATGTTGTAATATTTGCTATACTTAAATAAATGCTAGAAAATGAAGTATTTCCAAATTTAAAAGAGCAATTAAATCAACTGACCGATTAATCGGTCAGGCCCTAGTTAAAACGTGCAGAGGAGCTTACAAAGTGGCCAAATATATTGTACTGACTCAGTCAGGCTCGAACGTCCTTCGTCATGTTAGCAGATTATTTTTGGACAGCTATGTGGGGACAGTTTGGGGAAGGCCCTTTTTCTGTTCCCATGGGGAGGAGTTTGCTGTGGAAGAACCTGGCAAACATGACCTAGACTGATCCAGATCTGAGACGTTGAGTCAGGACACGCGTCACAGACGCCATCCAGCATATTGTACAACAGCTTGCCAGACAGATCCATATTTTCTCCTGTAGGTGTCCCTATATGTTTGGCTACATAATGCAAAATGTGGAATGTTACAGGAAAAAACGATTTGTGGATACTCGCCACTCGCCAGCTCCCACACATTTTCTCATACAGGAAAGAAGCTACCTCAGCGCTGCAGCTCAACGTTACGTGTTAGATTCCTGACCTGTCTATTGAAAGGGGAGCACAACGCAGGCACGCACGCACGCAGGCAGGCATCTCCCTCTCGCCGCTGGCCCTGCTGTGACCTCAGGATCTAAATGTGAATGAATACTTTGTGTCTCCATGGGGCCGAGGGCGAGCGTTGAGGAGGGAGGGAGGAGCCTCGCAAGATGGAGGAGGGGGGACGAGGTTTAGGGCAGCTAATAACTAAAACAACTTTAAAGGGCAAGTTAATCACAAACAGCAGCCGTAGCTCACACCGACCCCCCCGTATGCCCCCTCTGCTCATCACACATGAGCCCCACAGGTCTTCTACTCAAAGCTCATCATCTTCATCCCCCTTGTCTATACATCCAATTTTGAGCAACTATATGAATGAATGAATGGAAATGTCATTAATCCGTTGAAGTTTCCAGCACAAAAAACTTGTCATGTGTTTTATAATAAGGGATAATGGCACTCTCTAATATTGTGTTTTATAAAAACAGTAATAAGATAGTAATAACAACTAAATGGACTATAAAACAATTCAACAATGTGTGCCTTGTGACAAATTTGTTGTAGCTCATTCCGGTGTATGTGACTTAGCCGCAAGGTGGCAGGACAATATAGACATGCAGACACAAAGTAGAAGAGTTTCACAACTACTGCAAGAGACTCAGTGAGCTGCAATTATACTAATTTCCCGGATGATAAAGAATATGTGACTGAGTCTTGTTAGATTGTGTGTCTGCATATGTTGATACATCTTAAAGGGTTGTAACTCCACATTAGCCCATCTATGGTGTTTTCCATTATGTGATAGCATTAAGCTAGCAGACTTTTTTTTTTTTCATTGTAGAGCTTTGTTGAAGATGTTTGAGTAAGAATTGTACAACACAACAAATTCCTTTTTTTTTCCTTTTTGTTTTTACACGTTCCAATACAAATTAAGACATTTGCATAACTCAGTACATTAATTCACCCTAATAAGAACTAAAATGTTCACTTTAGTATGTTGTAAACAACAAGCTAGCAGACTAAGGCAAAGTGGTTGTTTTCAGGTTACAACTTGTAATTCTATGTTTATTTTAACAATAAATGTCACCTGGGAGTAAAGAAGTACAGCTAGATGACATTTTTTTCAATAATTGCTGACTTTAGGGGTCATACATCTTAAGGCAAGTAATTAAATTAAATATTTAAAACAACTTCACAATGTCCCCAATGGCCCATGTTGATGTTACCACGAGAATCATTTGCTAAATTATTATTATTACTATTATTATTATTATTAGTAGTAGTAGTAGTATTATTAGTAGTAGTAAATTTATTTTGAGATTTGAGAGAAATTACAATAAAAAAGTTTAAGAATTTTGAAAGATTGTTTTAACATGATTTAAGACAAAGTATGACTTAAAACGATTTAAGACATTTTAATGCCAATTAAGGATTCACTGCTTTTTATATCTCAAATTTTTGCAAAAAAATAAAAAATCTGAACATCGGCCCGAATCTTGAAAAACTTTGCATCTCAAAGCACGGCTGTTTGTCTTCAAATGAAGAGCTGTTATTTAGCAACAGGCAAGATGAATTTGATATTTTCCCCCTAAAGTGGTGTGTCTCCCATGGGAAATATCGCTAATTAGAAATAGTTCACCATAATGGCATGTTTAGATACATTACCCCCCACCAAAAAAAAAAGAAGAAAAAAAAAAGAAAAAAAAAAAGTGAGTGGCGCTCTACTTGTCTTTGTGTTGAGTGATGAAGGAGAAGGATCTAGGTTAATGTGGCTGCCCAGGGAGTGAGCATTCAGGGACTGCTCACTCTTCTGCCCCACCACACACCCCCACACACACCCCCACACACACCCCCACACACACACTGTGGATTCCTTGAACGTCCGCTCACTAACAAATATGATGTCCACAAAGGGGGGAATGCTGGCTGTACTTTTGCCTGCTGTAAGATGTGCAACTAAAAGCCTGCATTGGGGCAAAAGCATGACTGGCCGCTGCTCTTCCATCTACTGTGCCCGAGGGACAATGTCCCGCACAAAGGGTCATTCTGGCTGGGTGCCACCCCTCCCGTGCATGTTTGCGCTCGTTCTCTTCTGCCTCCTCTTAAATCACCCTCCTTGTATTAATGCATCTTTTTTCACACTACAATGCTTTCACCTATTTGCAGTTATTCAATAGGACCTTACAGAATTGAAGTGTGGGGGGAGGGAGGTGGTGAGGAGGGCTGAAGGGGTGTCTGGGAAAAAAAAAAAAAAAAAAAAACGCTGTCATGAAGGGCAATCACATCAAGTCTGAAATATTCACCAGTGGCTTGGAAAATGCGATGGTACAGTTATGACAGGCGAACAGGCCACTCTCACCCCCCCCCCACACACACACACACATGCCCCCGCCCTCCCCATTCAGCACGGTGGACACTCTTTATATATGTATAGCCCGGAAAATGTATTGATTTTTCATTTGGCAACAACTAAAAAAAAAAAAAAAAAAAAAAAAAAAAAAAAGGACACACTCATGCACAAAAATCATCTAACCTGAAACTGTCACAACTCTTTTGTTCATATCTCATCTCTCCTGATGTTTGGCTTTTGCCACAAACTCTCTTTAATTACCAGGTACAGCCCGCCCGCTTCACAGCCTCCCCTCCACTGAGACGCAGCCACATACAGCCTGCTGGGCTTAACAAGACAGCCCACATCTATTATATATGACATACACCCAGCAGCTTTTGTCTCATATCTGACTAATAAGTGCGCCCGATATGACTATACCTACTGTTTGTTTTGCTATTATACAAAAGGTATACCTGCTTACGCGGGAGGAAAACTTGACAATTAAAAGTGCAGACTGCTGCGAGGAAAGAAGCACTTTTAATGTTCTCTGCTGCAGTGCTCATTTTGGAAAAGGCAAACAATTACATTATTTTAATAATCGATTCAACTGACAATTGCTTTTTCGACTAATTGACGAATTGGATTAAAAAAAACTGTTTTTAATTTCCATCCCTTTTCCAAAAGAGGAAATTATTAATACATTTTATTGACATAAATGACGACATAAATGGATTACACTAGTTTTGCATCAGTCAGAAAATCAGCAACAAAAGTTGATCATTGCTTATAATCAGATGTTTGCAAATATTTCTTTAAGAAACACAAAGATAATCGTCTGTTTTCAATGCATGACATAAGAAATCAGAGAATATTTCATGTTGAGAGGCTAAAATTTGGATATGTTTGTTTTACAAGGTCTTTAAAACAATGTATCTATTATTAAAATAGTTGAAGATTAATTTGATAACTGTTTAGTTGTTGATTAATCAATTAATTTTTCCACGTCTACAAACAATATATAACGGCAACAAGCAAGTAAGACTCCAGCATGTAACTGCGACCCTAATGATATTAGGCGTACAGAAAATGGATAGATGGACGACAACAATGACGAAAATAATAACAATAACAACCACAATAATAATAATAATGATAATTATCACTTCTGGAGGAATTACCCCTTTCAGTTGAACCTTCTTTTCTCAAACTTAACGAATGCCTCCCATCGATCTTGCCGCCAACAGACGCAAACGTGTACGCGTGTGTCCATTAACAGGTGCTTATCTGTTTATCTCCACTTTTAGGCACCGCAGACCAATAGAGTGGACGGCGCTGACTGAAAAAGATCTCCGCCTGTCGATTTATTGAATGTGTCATTTGCATATCTTTGTAGTACATCCATCTGCCTGTGGACTGTTGTGTGGAGGTATTAGCGGGGAAAATCAATGTTGCCATGGCCGGGAGTATGTAAGCGGCCAAGCCGACGCATGTTAGGTGTCCGTCTAGCAGCTCTCGCGCAGAGCTTATTAGCATACTGGGCCATTCATTCAGTGTTTGTAAAGTCGAAGTAAACACACAAGTTTCTTAGTATGCCCGTCCATCGTGGGCTGCTATGGTCATCCCGCCCGCCTGATCCACAGCCGTGGGCCTGACGGGTTGTTTGTTTATGAGAGCGCAGGCTGAGATAAAAGAGACTCGGCTGAGTTATGAATATCAATTTTGCTAATCAATTTAATTTCAAATATAGGGCATCATTGATGTGTGTTTGCTCTCCGAACTTTAACAACTTGCGAAGTAGAGATTTTCAATGATACATACAAGTGGAGGAGAAGTGGAGGATGGAAATTCAACTTTTTACCTTAGCCAGAGAGAATTTTTACCGCTGTTTGTTTTTCAGGTAAAACTGGAAGGGATAATTACAGCTCCAGTACTACAAGGTGTATTATTAGGGCTGCACTGAAAAGAACAAAAATACCAGAGGAAAAAAAAACAACTAAACCTATGACAATGTCATAATATCACAAGTAAAAAAGATGTTTATTTATTTATTCTGCACTTCCTAATAGAGTATAGTGGTGCCTTGATATATTGAGGTATTTAAATTGAGGTATTTATAATTTCAATAATTAAACGTGCTGCTCCCTCTGATGTTTCATTCTATACAGAAGACAAAGAATATGCCTATGAGTATTGTTATATTTTCCATGCATCACTGTTCGTGTTTAAATATCCGGGTTAGGAATCCAGGTCCAAAAAGTAAAAAGATGCTTCTACTCAAATGGCAGGTAAATGATCTCATCTCCACCAGTTAAGTGGAAGCACCTGTGGCTAAAGCAAAACTGTTTCAGGTCTTTTATTTTTTGTACCCGGATTATCCAACCCTGTTTAATATCTATGGTTAAAGCATGGTTAGGGAACCCTGGTCTTCTGTTTGCCATGCCTCCCTCCTCCAACACAGCTGACTCATATTGTCAACTCATCAGCAAGCTCCGTAGAAGCCTGATAACAATCATCAAATCAGGTGTGTTGGTGGTTGTGTGGTTCAAGGACCAGGGTTCCCTACCCCTGGCTTAAAGAGTTAAAAGACAGCAACACCAAAGCTATACATTAGCTAGTCTAGGACATTTCCCATTATATGTTAGCATTAAGTTAGCTGACCTGAAAGCAACGATTCTCTTTGTTTAATTTGACGGTAAACTTCAACTAAGAAAGCCCGATGCCTCCTTTATGAAGTTATTTACTATCTGCCAAACGTGAAGTTTAGCTCGTAAGTCAAAGCAAAAAAAAATCATCCAGATGTCTTCCCATATTAAAAAAAAAGTCATTACTGGATTGACTGACCCGCATCGCAAGGCACTACTCTTCTCATTTGTAGGCTAAAAGTGCAGAAGCAGCACTTTTTTTCCTGACAAACTGTCGGCATATACAGGAAACGGGTGTCTATGAAGGCGTACAGTTTAGCGTTCCCAATTAGGATTGTTTGGCCTTGGTGGAGGTCTGCGCTGTATTCATTACATCGCGCAGGGGGGCATATAATGGATATAGGGTACATTTTTCTCCAGGAGAATGGAGTGGCTAAACCGGGCAACCTTTCTTCTAACAAGCACCCTTGCTGGTTGCTCATAGCTAATTGCTAAAGAAATCCAATGATTACACTGCACAGGCACTTAAACCATCCATGAGAGTGCTCGCACTTACTGAAAAAAGCTCTCTCTACCTCGATCCATTCCTAATACAAATCAAACACGGGGGGCTTTCTTTCACCATTTGTCTTTCTTTCGGTTCCTCTTTGCATAGCCCATCCATTACTTTCACATGAAATATGAAAAGGCAATATCCTCTCTGTGTTTGTACTGAAGCGTAATGCGATTGTGTTGTCATTTATAAGAAATAATCGCAAACCTCTCTTTCATTTTCCAGTTCAAATAACCATGAAAAATTAGCCTTCAATGTCAGGGAGGACAACAAAGGGATGCACACAGACGATTGCTTCACCACTGCGCTTGACATTTCTCCTTAATAGGAAACCGGCTGGTTGTTCCTATCTTGCCTTTTCAATCTAACCTTTTTTTTTTTTTTTTTTTTTTTTTTTTAACCCAATTAAAAAGCTCTGTACTCAGATCTTTGCAAATGTTTCCTTCATTCTTTATTCATTGTGGAGGGTCTGGAGGTTAGGAAGGATATGGAGTGGATTACAATACTCTGGCCCCGCTCATTAGCACCCTTGCCACAGTCCGCTAATGGCCACTGTCGGAGGGAGACGTCAGTAGACGAGCGCTACGGGCCCTCGGTCGCTGTGACTACCGTCCGGCAGACAGATAAATAATTCAAAAGCTATAAGACGCCCCGGTAGCGGGGGGAGCGGTCCCCCCAAAAACACACACTGAAGTGCTAGCTTGCGGAGGACGCGCTGAGGAGCTAGCTTGCGCGGGCCACCCTCACTGATAGGCATTTAGCCCTCACTCGTGATGTACAGCCAGATTTCAGGACACACAATTAGACTTGCTAGTAGTCAGAGGATGCTTTTCATTGGCAGACATCTTTAGTTTTAGTATGTGCAGCAAAGTAATGATAATTGCTAAGTGTGCTGCTGCCATTAAAGGCTTAAAAGGCTGGTTGTTTCCCACTGTAATTATGTACGAAATGATCAACTTTGCAGTGCAATTAGGTGATGTAATTATGTTTTTGGCCAAAGTATGGAGAGAATGAAAGCAACCAAATATCACTGTAAGATTGTTTGTCTTTTTAAGTGGTATGTAAGTCAAAATCTTTTACATCTTGTGACTGCCACTGACAGTTTTGATTCACAAACAGATCATGTAACACAATGGTTCTTAACCTGGGTTTGATCGATCCAGGGGTTTAGTGAGTCAGTTTCAGGGGTTTGACGGAGGTCAAGAGACACCCGACTTATGATTTGTGATGATATGCCTCTCTTGGCAATCATTGGCTGGAGTTGATCACGCTACATTGCTTGACCAATTGTGACTGTTGTATTTCGTGTGATTTTGTTATTATTGTAACTTTGTTGAGCAAAAAATGAAAGTGGTCAGACGAGTTTGTGCAATTTGAATTCATATGTATCACGGAATGTATGGCGTTTCACAGGGTTCAATTCTCGTCTTCTCGAGCAAAACTAAAGGAACACTTAAGCTTCATGAAGATGGGGAATATAAGAACGAATCACTTTCTGAATTCTGTTCATTTTGTTTACCAGTAAACCCTATTTCTATGTCTCGAATTTGGGAAAAAAAAAAAAAAAAAAAAGTCTTTTTTTTTTTGTTCTTGTCAGTTTGTTCGGTGAATGTGCATTGTAAACAGGTAGTGATCACTTCCGACAAGGTTAAGAACCACTGATGTAGCTGTTTAGTAATAGTGCATTATTGTAGTAGAACTGAATGGCGGCATTATAAAATGAACACCTAATCAATACGGATCATTGTTTCTGCAGGTGTACCGGATATTGTGGTTTGTGTCGCTCAACTTGACTTGTGCTCGCATATTCCTGTCTTCTTGATTTCATCTGCGCGTATGCCTCGTGATGCATATAATGAAATTCCCTCGGAAAAGCCTAATGAAAAAGACTTGCATCATGCAATTAGCTGCTCCTTAATTCCTTTCTGGTAATGTATTAATTCATTATCACAATAATTGCGTCCGTATGATTTATTTATTTATTTATTTACTTGATTATAACTACAAAACCGACTCGGATCCAGCCGACGAGGATGCATTGTACCAACTCAACCGTTATTTTGGAACTAGTTATGCTATTCTCTGTGGTACTTTCAGCTTTAATCAGTATGCCGATCTGTGCTTTAGGCTTTCAATTTCACCTGAGATTCAAAAATGCCCCTGAACGACACTTGACAGAACGCGCCCACACAGTTCATTGTGTATGAGGGCTTCGTTTTTTTCCTATCTCCCTTTTTAGTTTTATTAAATGACTAGTTGTACCACTTCAGAAGAGCGTACCCTCTCACAGCAGGTCATATTTACTTACTCTCTAAGCACAATTTGATTTGAGCCAATTCTGAGAGGATCCAACAGTCCGAACGACATCAAGATAAAGAGGCGAACGTTCTTGTGCATTAAATGAGATAAGTGTGCATAAGTTATCTTCCCCTGATTCTCCACGAACGCACCACGATGCCGTGGAAGTGGGCCGAAAACTCTCGGAGGTTTGGAACTGTGCTGCCCGCTGTGCTGCTCTCCAGAGGAACAGACTTGGAGTGATTACAGTCAAACTCAGTTATCTTTGGCGAAGCCACAGGAGAGGCAGAGTAAAAGACAGTAAAGGGAAAAAATTAAACTGATGATGTGGCTTAAACGTGAACCGGCTGTTTGAAAATACACAAAGCAACTACTTCTGTACTGTTCTTGCACTGTGATATTTGGAGCAATACTAAATTGTACATCTTGAAATGCATACACCTTGTACACCTTTTGTGTAGACTATAACACTGGAGAACATTTTGAAAAACAATTTAAGTATATATCCCTAGGGTATGTCAACTTTCAGACAACTAAGTTCTATTTGTTTTATGTTATTTTAGTTTTCAAAGCTTGTAACTATTCAATCTTAGTCTTTTATTTACATACATACACATTTATTTCATATTTTCAATCAGGTATCCTACTGTTCAAAAACTTAACGTGATCAGTTTTGGATTCCGCACCAAATAACGAGTTCAAACCAGCACATCTAGCAACTTGGCCAACAGCGTTTGGAGGCTCCACATGCAATACATTGTGTTGTATTATTTTTTGCTGAACCACAAAAACATGGTGTGATTGTCAAGGAAGAAGCGGACTGGAACAAAAAGAGGACAAAAAAGGAGAGGGTGGGTAACAGACGCTCCACTCGACACGTTGATAACTGAAATAAATATCACGACTCAAAGCAGAAAATAAAGTCAAACTCCCCGTTATGCTTGCTCATACATAAGAATATACACAGGCACTAGTGAGACATTCCACCTGCCAGTTACTAATGACAAATGTCACCTAACACAATAGAGATAAACAGAACACCTTGAATTACTGGTAATAAAAAGGGAAGCTGCATGAACTTGTATTGTGTATTGTTTTATTAAGCGATGGAGCATACAAAGGTCTGGATTAGCAGCAAAATGTTAGATTTTCTTCCTTAGTTGTATGTATACAGTACAGCAAATACTGCATCCTGTCATATGGAAAAATATTTCGAAATACCATGACCAAAACAATTTCCTCCGCCATTACAGCGTAACATGTTAAAAATCTTAAAAGAGACCCTCGAAACCCCCCCAAATGTGGTGTACGCTCATTCATCCTACACACTGCTGCAAGAGACGATATTATTCAAGTGAATTTCAAAATGCCCTTGGATTCTCAAGTGGAAGCCAATTAAAAAAGCTTTGCAACAGCCATTTTGTGCCAAGTGAACAGGTATGAGCAGGGAAGGGGGGCGGAGGTTGGGGGGGGTAGTGATTTGATGGATGCAGCAGTGGAGACGGGAGATTGCACAGGCAGGTGCCGTGCCCGATTTGCTCTGCCAAATCACGACACTCAATGGCTTTTTAATTCATGCACATTGTGGAACGTTATATTTAAAGTAACTTCGACTTGAATGAATGTCACATGGGCAGCATTTGTTAAATGTATTTTTTCCCCTTCTAGCTTTGGTGCTGACCAGGCACATAGACATGGAAATGAGAACTTATTTTAATTCTAACCTCTATAAGGCATTGTGAGGGATTAATAACCGCTGCCCTGTGGCTATGCTCTCCTATTTTTTATTGCATGCACGACCGTGTGTTCGTGTGTATGTGTGTTTTTACAGCAGGTCATTCACTCATTAGTCAGAGTTGGGAGAGTTTGGGGTGAAAGCCCAATAAGACAGCAAATTAATTATTCATTTGTGCTCCTGGTGTTGCTGGGTGCTGCATGGGGCCTAACGAACAGAGGTCGGCCCCGGGAGGACTGCTGGAATAAACACTTTGGACAAATTGTATATTGTAGGTGTCAGTAAACCAGGAAAATGCAAACACTAATCACCAAACTCATCATTAAAACAAGCCGCTGACAATAATGTGGCCCTGTGCGCATTGTTGCTTCCTCCCCTGTGAGCTGATCCAGCATCCTAATGCTCCATCATGCCCTCAGTGTACAGCAAGCCATTGGCTTGTGAATGGAACCAGATACACCCTCCTTCCTCTCCATCCAGCCCAGGACCAGCGGCCTCCTGAGAAGGCTGTGATAAGAATTCATTTCTCCCTATTATGTGCACTTGTCCGTTGCCTCAGTTCATCAGTCCAGTGCAGCCAAGTCAATGAAAGGCCCTGTAATGAAGCAATCAGATGCAGCCTGCTTGTCTGGGCCCGCCACTCCATTGTCAGCTCGCGGGCCCGAGCTCCCAGTGCAGGCCGTGGGTTGAGGCAACATGGACGCCGCCTGCACGCGGGCATTAATTCAAGATCTTGCTTTTCATTGAGCACAGGATAAGCTGCTCTTACGTGTGCTTCACACCAGGTTCACCGCGTCCTGTGGGCACGCAGAATCATCCACTTTTAGAGAGCTCCATTAGTTTAAACAGGCTTCTAGATTTCCGCTAAACCAGTAAGTCAGGTTGCTGTGGGATTCCACACTCAGATTACCAGTGGAAGTGGTCGGATGGAGAAACTTCTATCTACCGTCTCCGCTCTCCTTAGTGCCACCTCTTACACAGCTTCGACATGTGGAAACTATTAAGAGGATTTGGTGGGAGGAATGTATGTGTTGAAGCTTAAGCTGCTCCTCAAAGTAGAGGATTCTGTGTCTCATTTGTTTTATATTGCTATGGAAGTTTCTTTTCAAATTAAAAAGAGGAACTTTTTGATCTAACTTATATTGTTATTTCTACCTTCAGGGGCTGGAAATGGCTTAAATGTTGATGGTATGGGGTTGTGGAGCAATCATTGTTTGACAAGATGAAAGTCACGGGGTGCTGTAGAAAATCATTTTGAGGACACTGACAAATTGTAGAGGCATGTGATGCTGAGAAAAAGCCTGGACGCTATTTCACCCCCTACAGAATTTGGATTACTGATTTTTAAACTCAAGTCAACTCAACAAGCACTTTCAAGGGATACTTGACTCATTGAACCATTTTCAGCAGTAAAAAGTTAATATTTTGCCCAGAATATATTTGATAACTTCATTATTTTTCATGTACAATTAATACCTTTAAAAGGTATTTTTTCCACTTGCTGTTGACTGAAGATGACAACACCTGTGCTGAGGAAGTAAGTAACGACCAATCATGGCTCACCTGTTTTTTGGGTTTAGTCAGCAAACTGAGCCATGATTGGTCAGCACAGGTGATGTCATTTTCAGTCGACAGCAAGTGGAAAAAAAAAACGTTTTTAAAGGTATTACGTGTACATGAAAACTGAAAATTAATTATGGAGAAAATAACTTTTTACTGCTGAAAATGGCTCAGTGAGTCAAATGTCCCTTTAAAAACAGTTTAAACAAAGTGCAGTATCAAATATAGGACAAAAGACACAAAAATAAGGGCTCAAGCATCATGCTGTGTTGAACTCCAATAAGTGTTTTAGGTGGCTTGAGATTTGATCATAAATAGCATAATCTTAACCAGTGGAGCAAGATCACAATAGGAATTACTGTATATGCTCCCTCTTATGTGTTGCAGTTAAGTATGTGCAATTTGCCCTTCGAAGCAAAAGTGTCCCCTCTTGCAACCAGCAGCCAAATTTAGCAAAAAAAAAAAAAAAAAAAAAAAAAAGACCCCACAGCAGCATTCTACCTGACAGCGGCTCCTTAACAAGCAGCAGTCCTTAACCTCAGGAGCAGGCAGCTGCCATGTGATGTAGTACACTCGGCCCACTGCAGAAGGGCCCTATTGATCCCAGACATACTTGGTGCCTTCCTGGATGTCTCTAATCAATATGCAAATGGCCCACGGCATCGATTCAATATTAATTTTCAATTAGGGAATTCTCAGTGGGTCTTGAGGGGTCAATACAGACGTATTCAGAGCAAAGGCTTAAGCAAGTTGCAGGCATTGACGTTCCTCTGCCCAAGACAACTTACTTACTGTTTATTTAGCCGGCCCCGCTGTACATCCTGATTAAGGCTTCGAGTAACAGGCCGAGAGATAGATGGGCCTTTCCGCACTATCCCAACTAATAAGTCATCATCTTACACTTTTTGCTCAGATTCGCTGTCTTGTTTAGTCTGCTACTTAGGAAACACAATTGTGGATTTTTCAAATATCGCTAATATATACGCCTACATGCAGACAGTTTCCACAATTTAAATATAAACCGTTGTATATTTATTATACAATAATATGTTTTAGATGAGCTTCCATAATTAATTTAAACAGCCATCTGAGATTCAAGTAAGTGATTAGAGCAGGCAATAAGTCACGACTAAGCACAATCTTTTCCAAAGTCTCATACTTCCTTAAACATCAGCTTTTTGCTCTAACAAAACACGTCATATTTTTCCTTGAAGCTACAACGGTTGAAAATCACTCACGAACAATAACAACAATACAAGTTTGCATTTCAGGTGTGGACAACCCCTCCTCTAAATAACTCAAGGTAAAACAATGACGGCATTTAAGCCTTCTATTGTGCGTCAATCCAAAAGCCTCGCTGCTTGACGCTTGGCTCTGACTCACTGTCATGTTATGTGTTGCAACTGTCACGGCAATCAGGTTCTTGTGGCTCTGGATTCTTGCCATCAGCACGTATCAACACTTAACCTAAACTACTTGTAATATTTATAATTACACATATAATTGGACATCGTTAAAAAGTATAAATGGGAGGGAAAAAAAAAAAACAATGACTAAAGAGCAGTAAAGGAGGGCGGGAGAGATAAAAACATAGAACAGAGATAACCTGGTCTTACTTGCTGCAGATACACTGCCCAAGGTAATTGGTTTAGGGATAACATTAATTACCACATTGCTCATTAATGGCCGACGCCTTTATTGGCTGCATTGATCAACAGGACCTGTTAGCCATCATCCCAAGCAATGGTGGATGTAACAAGCTTACATATTGGCATACCAATTAATGCAATCAATTCCTGTCTAGATGTTGCTATTACCCTTGTCTACCCACCCCCATTACAATTGCCCCTTGTTTCTCCTATATTAACTTCACAGTAAATGTCACAAAAAAACTAAAAATGAATTCCCTGTCAGGGAATCTTATTTATAATGCAAACAACCTTTTTACATGAGAAAAAAATGTCATTGCACACCAACAAACAACAATACTGAAATAATGATGATCTTGTCTCAATTTACTCACAAATTGACTTTCTCGCCATGAAATCCGGGCCTGTTTAATTGAACACAATACTAAAATACTTCCAAGAGGCTACAACTTTTTTCACTTATATGAGTGGCAAACATGTTTATTGTATCATCTAATTGTTCTGCCTGTCACTATATGTCGCAGGCATATATAGATGAACAAATGTATTTTATAATGATTGAAACATGGTCTGGACATTTTTTCGGGAATCACTGACATTGCACGTACTCCAAAAAATGTCCTTCCTTATTACAGAATGCGATAAAAGATTGTGAATACACACCTGCTTCTTTTGCTGCTTCTATGCTTCTTTTCCTGTTATTAAGCATTTTGTGTTTACATTTCACAGCAATAATATTTTTAAAAAAAATGGCAGTATGTGCCGCCTCACATTCACATTGCGACTTTATAATGATGGTTAATATGGAATGCTTTATTGGTTATGTCTATTACTATTAAGAGTTATTGATTAATGTTTACACTTCGATTATAAAGTCCCTTTAAAGTCAATTCATACATTTGTTTTTAAACATACTATACATGTTGGATGATAATTGCTGAAAAGACAATGTACTATGTAGTACAGAATTGTGGACATATAGCAAGGAACTGAGCACTCCCTGCCCCTCCCCATTATATAAATACTTTGTATTGACATAAATATGTTTGACCTGTTTAATGATAGCCCAGTTGCAAGTGTCTCATGTTAGTTGAAGCCATACAAATAGATTTTGTCGACTTCTAAGTGGAAATGGATAAATTCCATTCTGGTGTAGACTGAAAGGAGCGAGGTTGATTTTCAGAGTTCAGTGTCTTCTGGTTCATAACTGGATTCTGGCTCTGATGGCTCAAACATGAAGGAATGTATAGGCATACAAAAGTTGCTAAACAAAGAAGTGTCCACCTTTTAGGGTCATAGTATTGTGGACTTTGATTGGCAGCTGACCGAGGCCCGGTGAGAACGTAGACAACAACCTAGAATTTCACGTTGAGAGGAGGGCTGAGTGACACAGCCTTAATTTAAAAATTAAAAACACACTTTTGCTCTGCCTCTAACTCAATAAGTAAACCTTGCAAGCCCACCCACACAGATCAATGTACTTTTAAAGGAGTCATTGATTACAAGTTGAAATCCGCGTCACTCACAGGAGCCGCTTTCTAAAGAACACAAAACGGCGTGTGGCGTTGTGAAATGAGTAGAACACTGGCAATGAATGAGGGTGCGCGGTGCGATAACTGAGAGCACACCATGACAAAGTGAAAGGATTTACCGTTGGGCCCGGAGCACTTCATTTGCTTAATAACAGATGATTCTATAAGAAAGTAGCTGCTCCGAGGCGGGATATCACCCAACGAGGATGTCTCACTCGCAGAAATCCTATTTGAAGACAACACCTTCCGAGCACTCATCCTCCTCCGCGCCTAAGACGATCAACGTGCATGACAGGCCCCATTAATATGACGCCCCGTGTAACTTTGCTCTTTCCCCCTCATCCAACAGGAACAAAACTGATATCCACGTAAGGCGCTGCATTATGTTGTGTGTGAGCATGTGTTCATTTTAAAGAGATGCCTCACGTATCCCGTTCTGGCAAACACGTCACAAAAGGTGAGGGAGAGCTGAAAAGTGAGATGGCCCACAAAAAGCTTTGGACTCAAGTCACAGCTCACCAAAACATTTTTATCTTCATTTTACAGCAACAACCGGAACAACCAGCAACCCATTGAAATGAACTGAAACCTACACTAACAGTTAGGGATGTTCAAAACCATTTCATTTTAGGACTCAACCGTAGCATAGTCGCCGATACTGATACCAACTATCTAGTGCTTTTGATACATAAAATTGCCCCCAAAAAAGAAAGTCTTATACATTGCTCATTTAAATTGCATGCAATTAATGGCATTTTCAATTATTTTTTTTGCATTTGTTCATAAAATACTTATTTTTTATAGAACACACAAAAAATAAATATAGTAATTACATGAATTCTTAATGGTCATCTGTCAGACATGTGTGCCTTATGTGCCTGATTGTAAAACAGCCACAAGAGAGTATCAATACCTAGGTATCGGTACTCCCCCATCCGTACTAAAATTATATTATAAACACATACTTTTCTATTATGTTTTTGGTCAGTGTGGGAGAAAATAATTTCTAGAAACAAACAACACAAAATTTAGGGGTTTTTTTTTTCTTAGAAGAATTGAATAGATTGAATAAAATGAATTATTTATTGTTCTAATTTTGAACAATTTCACTGATTGGTCACATTTGCATTTCCAGGAAATAAAATGCAAACATTCACAGGAATATATTAACTGTAAAATGAACACCTACACCTACAACATTAGAAAAAATAAATAAATACCCACATCCTAATACTATACTTTATCTTGAAATATAATAATTAAAATTCTTTGGAGAGGTTATATTTTTCACATATTTGCAATGTCCTTCATTCCTAACTGTATTTTAAGTTTATTATCGTAAAAAACAAAACAAAACAAAAACAGTGTAGATTCCTTGAAAAGTGGTTGTACTAGCAAATATTTTGCACGGTATTTTTCCATTGGATAGTTGCATCTGATTGAATATTTTAAATGTTTTTTATTAGGTGGGGAAAAGATTGCATTTAATTTTATGTCATTTTAAGGAATTACAATATATCTGGATATATATCGATATGGAAATATAAAATGAGTATGTATCAGGATTTTTCCTTTTCCCTATGGCACAGTGTTACTAGCTGGAGCCCACACTTGCCCACTGTGGGACCTCCTGAAGCAATGCACAAGTGGGCTGAGCAATTAACAATTTCATGCCGATTGCCTGAAGCATGTTTTTCTATGCCATAAAGATAATAACGTGATGGGTGCTGTGCAGCGTAACCCCTCTTCCTCCCTCCACCCCCGGCCGCCTCCCACCACCTCTGCTCTTCCTCTATTGCTTCCATCTCTCAATTCTCTGCCGTGCAATTCACATGTTGGAATGACGCTTGCCTGCTTGCTTTATTAAAGACACTCTCCCTGCTTAGACGGCGCATTTAAGAAAAAAAATCAGAAAGATGACTCCCTGAAGAGTAAACAGGGATGATTATTAAAGGGAAGGAGAAAACTAGTGTCGCGGTCCCCCACTGGCTTCTTGATTTGAAAGTCTAATTTGGCAGCCGCACACGACAGGCAGGTAGACAAAAACAAACAGGTTCCATTTTCCCAAGACAAATGGAGCATGCTCGGAGGGGCCGCCGGTGACCGCCCTCGGAGTCCTCATTCTCCTCCCCACCACGACGTGACAGAAATCCACTCCGAACCGCGGACCTTGACGCTGTGCGACGGGGAAATGTGTGCCACCTATTTTGTCTGTAGAACACAAAAGGCTGCAAGGACATGACGTGTGACTTTTTCCCCTAAGTGATGTTTGCAGCTGAACAAAAAACGGAAAGGTCCAGCTGATAAAGACTGATTTCATGTGTGAATCAGACTACAGTAGTCAAGTAAGAGGCTAAGATAAATTGAGTAACGGTGCAGTTTGGTGCCTCTTTTTTGAGTTGAAGTTGACAAAGAATGACTTTTTTATTTTAAAGATTACATATTTGATTAGTAATATTGCTTATGTGTTTATAACGCTACTTGAGCGCAACAAATGTTCTCTCTTCAATATTGAGAGTTATGAATTGTCGTGTGATGATTAAATGTTCTTTCAGAAAACAACACATTTATTAGACCACCTGCCCAAATTTGCCACACCATGAAGTGTCTTAACGCAGACTCCTGCACTTCTGTGATATTGATGTTTTACCATCTTTAACAGGAATGAGTCATTTCACTTGATTTTTTTTTTAAGGCAAATTTGATGCAGAAAGACATTAATTCACCATAACATTCTAAATGATTTCTGCACAGAAATGCAGTAAATTACTATAATGTAATTTGAAATCTGTAATTTTAAAACTTACTATTAAATATTAGCATTTTTTCCCAGTTTTTATAGTAAAAACAATCAGTTTGAGAAGAGCATTTACAAAGTGGAATCGATTAGTACTTTAAAATACAAATAACCTGACGTAACAGTTTTTAAAGATGTGAGATGTCATTTGGTTAATTTTTTCTTTGACTTGCAAAAATTTGACATTCAAGTCTTGTATGGTGGCAGTGAACTAAAATCACTTCACAATAAGCAGCAGTTTGATAGATAATTAATAGCCGTCGGCTATGTTGAATTAAAGAGATGCTAAAATTAAGTAAATAATACACGGGGATGGGCGAGCACCATTAATGTATCGGTATCCAGCCGATACGCTCTGCCTTATTTCAAAATATCGGTATCAATACTGTGGCCATTTTATGATCACAAACTAGGAATTAGAAATTAGAATAGAACATTTCAATCAATTTCATGCAATATAATATATATATATATATATATATATATATATATATATATATATATATATATATATATATATATATATATATATATATATAAGTTGTCTGAAAGATGTTTGTGTTGCTGGATTAGTGCTCTCTGTTCCTGTGTACAGCTCTCTTAATTTCTGCCTCTCAGTGTGAATAAATAGATAAAATCTTATTTGTGTCTGCACTTTGGGATCCAAACCTCTCAGCACACAACAGAAATCACTTAATTCGCGGATTGATCGCACAGATTATGACGTTACAGTCGATCACCGATTTTGCATAAAATGGAAAATATCTCGATCTAGTTGATCATATGGGGAAAATGGATAACATCAGTCTTGAAGTACATGTTACTTGCTAAAGAACTGAGACTGTCACCATGTGTCCTTATTATGCTTCTCCCTGGTGGCCAAGAGGTGTATACCAAAAGGAGCAGTCCAATGTCCATTGAATTTAATGCTTAATTTTCTTTAGTAAGAATATAAGCAAATCAGGGGAGCGTATAATCCATGAGTACAAAGCAAAATCACCTTTTTAAGGGCAATTTTCAGGGTCCGTATAATATACAATTGTGTTATTCTCAATATTACAGAATCATGTTGGGATTAAGCAATGCTGTTAATTTAGAGCAGCAGTGGCATAAAGCTGAAATTGGTTGATGGTGTAATACATTTGTTCAGCACTGAGGGGAACATATTCAGTACCATAAACAATTGGGGGATCTCCAGTGGGACACATTGTGCATTTGCAGTTAACATAGCATCTTACTGCATTCTACCGACCACGTAAAACTGTATTATTGTTCTCTGTAATGATGTGAACAGCTGAAAGAATATGATATCCCCCGCGGAAGTAGGAAGTTACGAGGCGTCTTGCCAATTAAAAATATAGAATATACAATTTCCAACTTTGCAGGTGCATTTGATAGGATTTTCAAAGAAAGCAAGCGAGCACAACAAATGCGAATACAAGAGTGAATAGAACTGAGGGCCATCTAAGTGTCCAGGCGTCAGCGTTATTAATCACGTACCGCCAGCATCATTGTTCCTGCGATGTGAAAACAAGGCCTAAAGACATAAGGAGGAGCTGCGGACAAAGGGTAGCGGCACCAGCCCCCTCAGACACGCCCCCGCCGTGACCCCCCCGATCACCTTCCAGGCTTCTGGGGCTGCGTGTGAATGTCCAGCTGGCGGACTGAGCGCACACACCGGAAGCAAACACAGATGCAAAAATCCTTTTTTTTTTATGATATGACTGAATTTTAAATGTATTCAGAGTGTTTGTGTGTTCACTTATAGGACACAACAGCGCATCCTCACACTTATAAATTGCAGTCACATCCTCCGCGCAAGAAGGGGATGATAATTGCGGACAGCCAATAAATTACTGTTGCCTCCACATCAATTATAAGCATCACGTCTGGCAATGAGGAAAATGAGATCTTGTGACAAATTTCATGAGGCTGGGCTGCCCGGCAGCCTTTCTTAACATGCTACAGATAGCAATCCCTTATCTAGCCTCTGTAATGGGGAGCTACGGATAGAGAGATGGAGCTGCAGCCATTTAATTAAAAAAGCTGGGGGTAGGGGGTGGAGAGGTGTAATTCATTGAAAAAGGCACAGGAAGGAGACAAAGCCTTTGTCTCAATACATATTTTGCTCGATATTGTCACTCATCAGAGGCCAGCTTTATTTGTGACACATTCAGGAGTCTTTTTGCTCCTGCTTTGTGCACGTCTTTCCTCTTCTTTTTTTTCTGCTCCTTGCCATTTTCTCCTCTTGTTTTTTATATTTCCCAGGAGTCTGCCGCAAGGTTTCTCCATTGGGACACCTTTTTTTTTTCTTTTTTTAAACAAATGACTGCTGCGGACAGACAGAGGCACTGAATGAAATGGCCCCTGCATCTAATTGTATTCCCACCTGGGGATGGTAGGCAAGGGCAGAGGCTTCAAGAGCACAGCAATGAGGATTTATGGCAGATGAGGAGACGGGAAAATAAAACACCAAAAGGGATGTCTCTTAAATCTCATTTCCAGCGCAATATTCATTGTAGTTGCAATTGGGTACGCTGATAGAGAGCTGAAAAAAACGACCGCTGTGTTCAAATTATAGCTGTACTCTCTACTAACATTTAACATCATTAGAAAATCATTAGAAAACCGTCATAAAAACTGGGATTATGACCAGAGCATTAAACACAATGATTATGCAGTGTGTTCCTTCTCTGCTTTGCCTTGTAAATGTGATTTGCTGTGCTGTGGCACCCGTAGCCAAGAACTAAGAATATTTTCCATAATTACTGCAACATTTGGAAAACATTGGCATGCATAAACTTATATACCATTATGCATTTGTCTGCGCAAAGAAATATTTTCTAAGAGATTATGTATGGGATATCATGAATCCATTTCCATGGTAATATCTGTAAGAATAATAACAATATTCCAATAAACCAACTTAATGGCATACATAAAATAAAGCCTTTTTGCTGTGTTTTGTCCTATCGCTACTATTAGCGGACTGTAGCAGACTTTGTTAAAGGAACCATTACGAGCATCTTCAAAATCATTTTGAGAGTACATTGATGTAATAAGAAGAATAGTGACCCGGAACTAGCTATTATTAGTTGTTTTTAAGTTTCCCAACCTTGATTGAAAAATCTCACTGCACACCACCAAACAGTCGGTGTCCAAATTGACAAATTCAATTCACAAATTGACTAAACGGTGTGAAAGCTGGGCCTGTTCAATTGAATATCAAGCTGATACTCTCGCAACAAGCTTTGACTTAATGTTCTATAAATGGCAACAGGTGCTTTATTGTACTTTCTGCCATCATCGGGCGGCGTGGCTCAGTGGTATGGCGGTTTTCTCCCAACCCAGAGGTTGTGGGTTCGATTCCATGTCATTGACCACGTCGAAGTATCCTTGAGCAAGATACTGAACCCCCAACTGCTCCTGGTGCTGCGTCATCAGTAGGTGAATGGGTAGTCAAAATGTAAGGCGCTTTGAGGGCCTTATAAGGTGGAAAAGCGCTATATAAATGAAGTGCCGTTTACCAGTGCCATTTGCCATCTAATGGGAGGGCATTAAATTGTTCTGTCTGACGCTAAACATATCTGGCATAGAGAGCCAGTACAGCATTTGTAATTAATAAATAATAGTCTCTGGGCAAATCAAGTGAAATCGGATTGTTGTGTGGAACATGGTATGCTAACATTAGCATCTGTGCCTCAATGTTATTATTGCTTTGTTGCACATTAAAATGATTTGACAATGTTTACTAATTGGCCTCGTGAACTTATTTTTCAGTTAACAGATACAGTTTTAATGATTTGTATTTTCTATTGTAACTGAAAAGGTTACAATTTTTTGAAATTATGAGTTAGCACTTGGGTAAAGATTTATGCAAAGCGTTACCAGCTTGATGCACACTATTGACATAACAAAATGGCTCAAGTTACCTTTATTAGGAATGTTTGATAACACTTATTTTTTAGGCTGATACCAATACGAGCATAACTCTTGAGCAGTCATTGATACCGACACCAAGTGCTGATACCACTTTTGATACATACAATTTTCCCAAAAACAATGGCATATACTTTTAAGGAAAGAACTATAAATGACAATGTAGCATATTTCCTTAAAATTGCAAATTAATGGCTAGTCCAGTTTCTTGTTCCAGATTGTAAAATGTCAACATGATGGCTCTCACGAGTACCGATACCTTGTATCAGTGCTTGTCCATCTCGAACCTTTACATATTACTAATAATCAATGATATTCGTCTATGTAAAGAAACTGATGGTGTTAATAATTTATTACAATATGTATCAACAATGATTTAAGAAGGTGGCAAACATATAAATACAAATATCCAACACTTTATTTCTACAAAACCAAATTATTTCTAATGATCAATTCTACAACATTCCTTGGAAATTATAATGTCCCATCACTGGTGATGGTACTGGCTACTCATGTGGTTCTTAGTGACACCCTGTTGCTCAAACTAGAAGTTACTGGGCTGGGACTCGTAAGAATGGCACAAAATGCAAACATTTTCAAAATAACAGCTTTTTTTCACTTACTGCCACTATTTCGTGTCATAAATGTATTTGAATATAACTATAAGTAGATTATACTTTAAAGGGCGTGAAGATATTGATTATATTACAGCAAATTACTATATCACAATAAATATGCATCATACATGAATTGTTGCATATACAAATTGCTTCTTAAACGTGTTGTACCGCAGTGCATGTGCAGGATACATGATCGGTGTTCTTTGAGGTGTAGTTACCGTGGCTGACATCTGCATTCATCACCACTCATTACATTGCATGTTTTGCTTACAATGTCTATATGCAGCTCATAAATGCTAAGTGGGTCCTAAAGTAAAGTATCAATGGACGCATATCTGCTTTTTGAAGCAGCAAATACGTCTATACGTTTGCTATACTCTGTGATGTATGGCTCTACTTAAAGCGTGCCAATAGTGTCAGAGTTGAGTCTTCACTTTTTGGGATTTCTCGGCAGCCCCATTATCAGGAGCAGCCATCAGCACAAAGATAAAAGATCCTAATGGAGCTGGCCCTCGTGGAGATGAAAGGTGCAGAGATGGCACACAGTTATGAATCTCTAATGCAGCCCATGTTTGGACGCTAATGACTGACACAATAGGACGCATGCAGTGCAGAGATCCTCTTCCTTGTCACTAAAGAGTAGTCTGGAAAATCACCAGTCTAAGATGGGAAATAAGATGTATGTCTATTCTTGTTTACTAGCTAGACCGCTCCATAATTGACTGCTAAATAATGCTTATTTTATATATATTTGATTGAAGCTAACAGGAGATGGTTTAATTTCATTGTCAGCCATATTGTACGGAAGGCGAATATATAGGCGCAAATCGTCGTCGAGCTTCTCAGCGTAATTGAAGTGACACTTATGAGAGGCAATGTTCTTTTGAAAGCGTTACTTGGCAGATATTCAGCTTTTGTCCCTTCAACTTTGCCAGCGAGAAATTACATTCATTGAATGACAGGCAGAGGTGGAAATATACACGGTGAGAAAGAGCAAGTCGTCTCCCCCACCCCGTCCCTTTCACAGAACCTAATGGATTGTGAGCACTTAATGCATTAATCAATCAATATCTCTCACTGTACATCAACAGTACGACCAAGTTATGAATGACCTTTCTAACAAAAAAAGGACACTTTAATGCAGAGAAAATGACTCCTGGGTTAGTGACTTGGTCCCGGGTTTTGTCACGCGTGATTACACCTTCACAAGGCGCAGGGCCATTAACGAAGCACTAACTGGACTCGTCAGGCTCATGCAACTTGCATCAGCTGCTGACTGGAGGTGGAGCGAGCCTGTAACCTTGGTCGAGGCCTCATTCAATCACCTGTTACGAGGGCTTTGTTGTCACCGCGCAAGACCAAATTCGTATAATTTACTGCGCCATTATGAGGCCGCAATGTCTTGTTCACATCATCTGCATCATGAAATGCTTTCAATAACAGGCACAATATACAAGAATTGGGCCGAGAAGACATCATGAAAGGTACAGTGCGTTAAGTACACTTCTTTGCAGCATATGAATACTTTTGTAACTCCTGTAAAAGAACACGGATAAAAAGCTTGAGTTGAGAGATGCCATATTGGATGCCCATTGTGAGTCATGTTCAGAGTTATTTTGCTATGTTTTATTGAATGTCATGTTTGGAAAACTCGTAGCTACTATACATTGATTTTGATTTACCTTTTCAAGACTTTCTGACCTTTAGCGCAATCAGTTATAATAATTTATACAACAGTTAGTTGCGACCAAGCAAGTGGAAAAGAATCATTCCATGGATGATGATAATACGAGTATATCTAGTGCACTGGGACTTTTTACTTTACATATCACCCTGTCGTAAAGCGAGGGCTGTCAAAATTATTTGATTAATCTACAGTAATAAATTATCAAATTAATCGACAACTATTAATCGTGTAATCAGTTGGAGCCATTTTTTAATTTAACATTGTCCAAATCCTCTGATTTCAGCATATCAACAGTAATTGGTTACTGATTTCTGTAGTCCTAAATGGGAAAAAAAAGAAAAAAAGAAAAAAGAAAGAGACTGTGTTTAATAAAAATAAGACATTTAAAAATATCAGTTTATACTTTGGAAAACAATGACCAAACCGGTACAACTGTACATCAATTCCCCCTTTTTAATCACTATATCAATACAAAATGCGAATGAAACACCAATCACCAGTTAATAAACAGTAATCAGGGAAAAACATGCTTTTGTAACACATTTTAATGCAAAATTAAAGAGAATGTGATTAGTCGCTTAATCGATTAAATGAGATTAGATTCATTGACTCTAAAATGATTTAATAGGGATGGCACAATGACAAACCCTATAGAAGAATACCGTAATTTCCGGACTGTAAGCCGCAACTTTTTTTCCACACGCTTTCAACCCTGCGGCTTATACAATGATGCGGCTAATTTATGCATTTTTTTCTAACGACCGCCAGGGGCGCTCGAGCAGAAAAGGTAAAAGTGAGACAGGTGGAATACATGTGTCGAGGAAGATGCAAGTTTAATGTAACCGCGCTTTGTGCGTGAATAAAATTAGCATGAACAGACCCTCATCATGGAAAATACAAGACGTCTCAGTCTCAGTGACTTTTACCGGTATGTTCTTTTTAAGCAGCCTTAGTTAGTTATTACCGTATTGCTGCTGTGTTACTGCCGTGTCACAGGCACTGTTTGGAAAGAAATGTTAAGGTATATTATTAAACCTGTGAAAACTCTTTCTGTGTACCGTCTTTCTTTGTAAATATCTCATGTTTCAATGAAGGCATATGCGGCTTATAGACAGGTGTGGCTTATGTATGTACAAAATGCTTTTTCATTCAGAAATGTACCGGGTGCGGCTTATAATCAGGTGCGCCTTATTGTCCATAAATTACGGTCCGTTTTTTTTATTTATTTTTTTATTTTTTATTATTTTTTTTTTATATATAATAAAAGACTGCACTGTATCGCCCCAATGCGAGGGATTACGTGGAAAAATAGCCAACTGGCTTTATTTGCCTGTCAGAGTCCACACTTTGGCTAGCTATCATGTGCTAACTGCTACCTCTGCGACTGACGCCACTGTTTTCTGCTATTCATGTTGGTGGTGTTTAAAGACAGACGTTCCCAAAATGTACAGTCTATGGTTAGCTTAAGTTGTGTCAAATGTTGTTGTTGATGTTGTTTTATTCATTGTCAATTGTCACTGATATGTTAGTTGCACTGATGCTAATTTCAAAATCGTGTTGTAGCGTTAGATGGCATTTATTCATCCAAATGTGGCTGCTGCAAAGGCAAGGTTTTCTCATGTGGGTGTTGAGGTACACCACTTTGGTAAATGCTGTGGTGACGGTGGGGAAGAAGGTGATCGTGATGGGGGGTATCTTTCCTAGCCGCTTCCTCAGCACTGGTGGAGCGTGGAAGTGAAGCAAAGAGACAGAGTGGAACGGATATGAGCTGACTGCAGAGAACTGGAGAAAAGAAGGGCAAAAACTAATGCTATTGTGGCCGTTGCACAATGGATCTGGCAAAGTGACTGCAGAGGACCGTTAAACAAAGACGCCATTGCCATTCCGTGCTCCCCCAGCCAATTAGATTCTTTTGCACCATTTTACATGACAAAAACGGCCTATTTTTCCTAATTCGGGCTGCCATGCCGGCCCCCGCGCAACCTTAAATCTAGCCTCAGAACATTAGCCTGTTGGACTGACGGTGACATGTGACATGGACGCCAACACACGCACTCCATTGTATGCCTCACACACCAACATGTGCCCCATCTCACTTTCCCAAGTGCTTGAAATATTTAACATATACATGCCAGGCTCTCATTTCCAGTATACCTGCACACATCAGGCACAGATAACACCTCATACGTCACACTTCTTGTGTGTGCAGATTTTCATGGGAGAAACAGATTTCATGAAACAGATTTCCAGCAAAATAAATGTTTCATTCAATATTGTTTAAAGCTATATAAAATATGAGGTATCACCATTTCTACTTTTTACGGGAATAAATATGAGTTTTAGATCAGTCTCATGTAATTAGATGGGAAAATATGTTGCATAGAATTAATATGTAAGCATTTTACACATGTAAACACTCCACTCAGTACATCAATGGGTAAAACATTTTTATTTCCTATTTATAAGCTGAATAATTCATCGCCTTATGTTCTTGGAGAAACATCAGCATGCTCATTTCCAGAGCTACACATATCATTACAACACGGCAACGTCCACAAAGTGAGAGTGACAATCCTCAGTGGAAAATAGAGGGAGATTATTTTTTTATTTATTTTTTTATTGCAGCTCTTCTTATAGCCAAATAACTCCAACGGGGGAACAGGAATTGCAAGCCCTTGACTCTCAACAGTGCACTGCAGCTGAACTTAATCGATGCGCTCTGCTGTTTGCTTACTGAGCAAGTAGCATGAAAATTGACCTTTGCTTGCTTTCTAAACAGTGGATTATTCATCGTAATGCTTAGAGATGACTTTCTTCTCCTGGTCCCAAATATTTCCCCATTTCTATTTAATAATCAACTGCCGAATTGCTTTTAAAGGACAAGACATCTTTAAGGAATACTAATATATGTGCAGTCTCAGTTTAAAATCATGGGAAGCTATATTGAGCTGAACTTGAACTCATAACTTATAACTTGAACTCTGGCTATATTTTAATTGTTTTGTGTACACACTGTGCTTATATGCTTCAAGTATGTTCTGTTTACCTTGTTCTAAGTTTGCTCTGAATTTACAATGTAATGATCTTTTACATATGTCAGAATCAGCGTCATTTTTATTGGTCAAGTAGATAAAAAAAAACACGAGAGATTGTTCTCTGGTAGTTTCAGCCACTCTAGTATTACAGCAACAAGCAACTATATTGATAAGAACAATTAGGATGTAACACAAAGAGAGAGATTTGACAATGATAATCATACATTTTTAGATGCTACCAAAGAGTTGTGCAGTGGTGTAGAATACATTGTAGCATGCTGAGAAAGCTTTCTTTTTTTTTTTGCTACTATTTTCAAGTTCTATAAAAACAGTGGCCGTTTCTCAATTTGTGAGAGTACAGTCTCGTGAACCCGCCAGTCTTCCTACGAACGTATACGAGAAGTCTCTATAAATTGGAATGACTGTGTACTTATTAACTCTGACGTGTTTCCGTGATAACAGCACAAAAAGCATCTTGGGATATTTTGCTAGCCAAACCTTCATAATTAATCAACCGAAGCATTCTTGGTTTAAGCTATAGCTTACAAGAACAACATTCCAGGCGTTCTTGCTTTATGCGTACTTTCAACTGGAACAGTAGGCTACTTGGGCCGTGACTGATGAGTCATCAGTGATGACGTTTCAGGAGTTCACAAGGACATAAGAATGGACAAGAACACAAATTCAAAAATTGCTAACGTCATCCTGCTTGCTAGCTTGCTGTCATCTGACAATACACGATACAAGGACAGTGAAACTCGGAGAGCTCACCCATAGCGTAATACGGCTCGAATTATGAAAATGTCTGTTATTCGCCTTTGTAACATACACCTGCGTCCATTTACAACAAATAGTGCTCAGTGACACAGGCATGCTAATGGTTAGCCAGCAGAATTAGCAGGGGCAGGAGGGTGAAGCAGTACAACTAGAGGTATATTTCTTCATTTGAGGAGGGTTACCCCAAATGTCATTTTCCGCCATCACTGAGCTGACGTGCGGCAGTTTTCCTCCCACTACTTTTGTGATTTTTTTTTTTTTTTAGCAAAACTCAACCATTTCTCTTCACGCACCCTCCTCTTCCCTCCTCAGGTGCTGCGCTGTCGGCCACGGCGTGAATCAATGGCTGATGCTCACGCCCACAGGTAAAGGTTAGAGAGGTTCTCTACTGAATTATTTCTGCACCTCTCCCATCGCTGCCATCTGCCCGACTGCTTTTATTTGATATGGTTGAGAAGCTGGAGAGGACTCATTTTGCTAATGCGAGACAAGGACGTGTGCGGTTTTGTGTGTGCGCGCAACAACCACGATAGAGTCCATGTTGTTTGGCTGTAGGGATGTTTTACACTTATCCGCGTTGCGCAGGCTCATGTGTCAGAGTGGATAATGAATCACAACGTCTGTGCTTTCACATAAGTCTTTGTTTCATCTGGCTTCATTCTACAGGGGCCTTGGAAGTGTGAGGGCAACATGCTGCAGTATAGGGCATCCTTCACTCTCTGGTTTTGTTTGGCTGTCAGCGAGGCCAGTCGTCTCCTCTGGGCCCAAGGGTGAGCTCATCCATAGTACAGATCACGGCCTTTGATCCAACACATCTCTTGGGGAGCACAAACGGCCTTATTAAAAATGCCTAAATAAAACTTTCCGAGCCTAAACTCAATAGTTCCCAAACTCAAGCCGTACTTCTTCCCTCACGGTGCCTATGGCCAAATTGAGACTTGTGTGCATCACTGTTCACTCAATAATGCAAAACTGTTAGTAGACTCTCAGAAACTAAAGTACATGATTGTACTTTTAGGGGCAAGTGGCTTGTCACTGGGGTGGCACATTCTAATGTAATACTTTTGTAGCCTTGAAATTTGGAGTTTTAGGTAAGTTTTCACAAAAGCATAATTCAGCCTTTAACCTATTTGGTCGCGGAAATAGTACAACACATTAACAAGTCTGAAAAATGAGACCCATGGGATGCATTAGTGTGGACTGACCTTGAAATAGAGGAGCAACGACTGTGCCCCTATTTCTGAGAAGGTAAACGCCACTAGTTTTATGATCGATATTCTATAATTTTCTCACTTTTTCCTTGGATGCATGTACTTATATTCAACTGACATGGCATGGCTGCTTCTATAACGCAAGCTTCCCCCAACCATTATGTCTTTGTCACCTAATCTGCTCGCTCTTCTGCTGTCTCTGTCTTTCCCGAGCCACTGACTTCTATCCTGCACTCCTGAGTGACAGCCCCTCAGGGGGCTGTGGTCACTCCGTGTGAGTGGCATGCAGGGCTCCTAGCTTGCATTACTTCCTTCTGCTCAAGATCCTACAACCAGGCAACTCACACCCACCGCCGTCACCTCTGCGCCGATATTCAGCGGCAAAGTGTCTGCGCCTGAAAATAGAACTCATTAACAACTAAGAACAAATGAGATGACTGTCTCCTGATGGACTGTCTATCTTTTGGATCAGTTTTCAAAGAGAGCCTGGTCTAGTCATGATGAGCCAGGGAAACCAATATTATAATGTGCTGCCAGGCCCCTCTGAAAGTGGGCTTGATGACAGGCAGAGCCCCTCGTACCCTGACAGAGCCCAATCTGACACCATGTGTATGCTGATATTATACAGGATGTCGGTATGCCAGTTTGAAGGATTTAACATGGCTGGTATTTACAATGTGGCATAAACGGTGGCAGAATAAGGCAATGGGTCGTATTGCTTTTTCTAACCTGTGCTTAGCAGCTTATTAGCATCATTATTAGCATAGTGAAAAATAGACGTTTTCACGCTTCTCCCGACTGGTAACAGTGAGAATGAATACACTAAGTGCTGTGTGAAAAGGCCTTTTCACTGCTGACTGGGTGAAGGTTAGATTACAGTGTTTTACTTAAGTCATTTGCTGTGCTAGGCCACTTTTAAATTTGATTATGTCTATCAATTAATTATTCTGCGGCACGGTGGCTTGACTGGTTAACACGTCCGCCTCCCAGTACTGAGGATGCAAGATCGAGTCCAGGCTCCGGCCTTCCTGGGTGGAGTTTGCGTGTTCTCCCTGTGCCTGCATGGGTCTTCTCCGGGTACTCCGGTCTCCTCCCACATTCCAAAGACATGCATGGCAGGTTAATTGGGCACTCTGAATTGTCCCTAGGTGTGTTTGTGAGTATGGATGGTTGTTCGTCTCTGTGTGCCCTGCGATTGGCTAGCAACCAGTTCAGGGTGTACCCCGCCTACTGCCCGAAGCTGGCTGGGATAGGGCCGAACACCCCTGCGACCCCAGTGAGGAAAAGCGGTGAAGAAAATGGATGGAAGGATGAAATTAATTCTTCTTTTAATATAAAGTCTGATATATAATCATTGTTTCTTTCGTTGGCTGACATATGTGAAACTGTATCCACAGCACAAAACTGGACACAATAATAGCTTACATAGTGGCTTTTCTTTTTTGATGCGGGATTGGATTCAAACCAAAGTGGATGGTAAAGGGAACAGAAGACTCGCTTGTATTGGGAAAAGCAAGGGGTTCATCCAAATGCTGATAGGGAAATCTTTAAAGCCATCATTTTGGCTTTTTAATAAACATTGTGTGTTTTGTAACATTTTCAAAAAGAAACGTAAAAGAGCATTTCTGAATTTCCTGGCACGTTCCGTGGACAGCAAACAATTTCCTACGCCGTCTCGATGCCCTTCGGACAGGGATTAGGAGGCAGGCGGCTGACGGAGGTCTGACTGAGCTGCAGGCCCCTCTGGGGCCCGGACTCATCCCAGCCCGCACGGTCGTCATCCTCATATCCACTCTGCATCACCAGGGCAATAACCCGCCTTTATTAAAAGCGCATTGCACCACTGTCTGACTATGCAACGCGCTTTCACATTGGTCATAATGTGGCATGGATAGGATTCTGGTGGTTAGGAGCTACAATATCCTGTTTCTGGAAAGGTTTACTTTGCTTTTTTAACAGGCCTGAATTTAAGAGGACATTCCAGAAAGGGCTACTGTCTGTTTTGCTCTCGTCTGTGGGGAGAAAAAGCTTAGGTATGACCCCTTGCACGCCATCAGAGCGTGGCTTGGCTCAACTCTGATATTACCTGGCTCTTTCAGCTTTAGCCTGGCCACTGGACATGCAGATAGTTCATCTTTAATAGCAACAGCGGGTAGCCAGGCATGTTGTGTGATGGAACGAAACAAAAGGACAAATACGCATAGTCCAATAAAATGGCGTTTGTTAAGAGATCCGAGTGAAAGCATGTGATCTGCTAGTGACTTCCTTGCATTTGCTTCATTAGAGAAGGCATTCTTTGTCACGGCCTATTTTGCAGCTTTTTGAATGTCTCAAGAATTATGCATGAGACAAAAGGGGGGAGGGAAGAGAAATGCATCTGTTGTCAGGACAGGCCTCGCTATTAGGTGTGTGACCCTGGAAGTGCACCCCTTTTAGTGAAACAAGTAATGGATCTCATTTTGGATACCGCTATTATGCAGTCATTTGTATGCATCCTTTCGTCTCATTTCCATTTAATAATGCACATGGCTCCACTGGCCAGTTTCTCAAACTGGTCATTAAAAGTAACACTGATCTAAACTGGAGGTTTAGACTCCACTTACAAGCTCCGGTGGTGTGGTGGATGAAACAACTGCAGGGTGGCAGTATAATAAGCCCCTCTCCAAACCAGTCCTTTCCCTTGAAGACCCCAGGCTCCTGTGTCTACACACTCGGCTAACAATGACTTTTGGCCGTCCGTGTCGCCGAGCTCCAACCTTCTCCTCCCCGGCCTCCTCAGCTCACAGAGGCAGGGATTTCCTCCCGTGCTGAGAGCCAAGCCGTCACAACCCAGAGATCAAGAGCCTGCCATCTGTGACTGTGGCAGATTTACAGCAGGAGCTAATCCACTGTCAGCCACGTTTGTTCTCCATCTTTGCTTCCACCATACACACGTACGCAAACACACATACGCATGCTGGATGTCACCAATGAAACAGAAAAAAAAAAAGACAAAACTTTTGTGGAGCATCCATCACTGCCATTTAGTTTGTTCTGCTCACAACACTAAGTTGAGTAAATGCTAAAACAAGGACCCTTGTGTGATCTGTACCCCCATCATAAGCATCCATTAAAAAAACGGGTCACTACTCCCCAAATGAGTTCTTTAAACTAGTTTTGCACCATGTTATATGCTATGCACAGTGTTTTTCAAAAAATATTTATACACTCCTTTGATGCTTCATTAGGTACAACTGCAACATTTAGAGGGAGTATCAAGGCATTTTCATCACAGACCAGAGACCTTCAGAAGGTGATTAAATCTTTACTAGTGGCACAGTGGACCTGAAATTTTAGGGGTGCACACTGTAAAGTAACAAAGGTAAATATTCACGTCCACACATTTTCACTCTATTACTGATGAATGTGCTAAAGTGTGCAGCAAAGGTTTGTCAGCAAAAATAAATAAATAAATACATAAATGTTTTTTTGGTTTTTGTTTTGTTTTTTTTGGTCACACGCTTAGTAACCTGACCTCTTCACAATATTACTTGCTCCTGTATTTGATTGTTATTATACGCACATGCCCAGTGTACGCCATTATAATACACCTGAACTTCCCCTATGGGCATCATCAAAAACGTTTTTAAGAAAAGTAAAATATGATGCCCTATTCTTTTTTTTCTTTTCTTGTCAATGTTTTGTTTTTTATTTACGGTGCATTACATATAAATCAGGGGCGTTTAAGGGGGCAGACATTTCAAATGTATGCACTTATTGTCTTTCTTTTGATGTTTTAACGACTATAACTATTTTTAGAACATTTTTTCTCGAGAGTTTTCAACTTAAAATGGGTAAAGTTGACCCAAACGAAGGGATCTAATGAAAATAAATGCTTATAAAACCTTGAAGAAGTGAAGAAAAATCGCAATTTGGTAAACAGATGTTATGCCAAAATGGAAAAAATAAATAAATAAATGTACTTCATTGTATTTGCATTAGTGGGCCACATAAAATCATTCGGTGAGTCGAACAACATCCAACACAGCTACATTACAATACGTATTATTGGTATTCATCGTCAGAGACTAGTGTTGAATTGTACTGCATCATACTATGGGTAATGTATTAAAATATTTTGGCCCTCGTGTGTAGCTCCTGTAAATGATTACCACGACTGGAAGGAGCCCTCGCGATGACAATGTTCGAAACCTGATTGATCAGGTGTGCCAAATTTTGTACCCAGTGAGTGTATAAACGTACATGAACCTAAAAAGAGACATTTCCCTAGCTACATTATGTTCTGACCAACTAAATATGAACAATAACTATATGAAAGAGAATGTACAAACTATTAGGAATAGTCCAGCACAATTAAAGCCTCGCAAATGGCCATTACATCAAAATGCAAGGGAAAGTGAACTTTTGAAAAGAGTTGCTCTTTGGGTGTACCTAATTAAATGCAGACTAAGTGCATTTCTGCTAATGGCCTATTTTGGCCCAGTGTGTGCAGGAGTTGTAGTAAAAAAAAATAAAAAAAGTGGCTTTTCGTCAGGCGTCTGTGCACAAAGGGCAGCTGTGTGGCTGGGCTCCCACTGAGGCCTCCTTTGTTTCACCCCTAGATAAAGGGTTAAAGAAGACAAATGGAGGCGGGGCCACACAGCAACTTGCCTCAGCAGCACATTGTCACTATGAGTAAGAGTTAAAACAATGCAAGCCTTTATTCCCGTGTAAGTCTAATTGGAAAGAAGCTCATTTCTGCTGTATTTGCTCTCCTCAGACATCCACCAATTGAGGGAATATGTGGCACTAAATCCCTGGAGCCTGCATTTCCTGCACCCACATTGGGAGCATTAATATGCAAAGTGGGTGGATGTAAAAAACACACAAGGCTGCACATGGGCCCATCTCATTTCAGTCTATTACTCATGGAAATGTCATGGAAAGGTATCAGTTGACGACCGCAGATATTTGACGCTTCTCCGGCTCCATTGTGTAATGTTGGGCGTTTTTGGGAGGGGAACGCAAACAGCAACTAACACCCAAACCGCTCCCAGAATCACAAAACAGCAGCAGCAGGCCACGGAATTACCGTGTAGGTGACCCACAATTCCAGGGGCAACTTTGTTTTAACAAGCCAGGCAATGTTCCACCACTTAGCAAGTATGCCTCGACCACAAAAGAGAGCCATGTGTCGCACAAGTACTAATGGAGAGGAAATTAAATATTACACTAAGAGGGAATAAAAGGTTGAGCCGTGTGAGGGGGTGGAGCTAAGAGGAGGTCTGGGGCAGTTTATAGGAGACATTACACTGCGGGAACTTGCCAAGTGGAATGAAAGTTTACAGGGACGGACATTTAAACCAACTCTGTTTTCACTACAGTCGACCCTTACAATTTGCTGTAATCGCTTTGCTGAGACTATTGCAACATAAATCCTGATCTTGCCAATGCGGAGAAAACAGAATACGGCTTTAGTTGTGCTGCTCTTTCGGTTGACATTGCGGTAGAATCTGTCACAAAAGTCGATTTATGAGTGTGGGCTATTAATAAGCGTGGAGCCAGAGACATCAGTTTTTCATCAAAAGTACAGACCACTGCAGAGGTTATTATTTAGTGAAGGAGGCCGTATTGTGGGTGGGTTAGATCATCAGAACATAGTTAAACACACTCCAAACCTTCAAGGCACAATAAAATGACACACAAGTCCCTATGGTGGAGAAACTCCCTTTTGGTGTCAAGCCAATTGGACGGTGAAAAGGTCATGTACAATGGAACACTGGGATGGCGTAATTTTAAGACAAAATTAATTTTAGCTACTTGGCAATTTTAGATGCACTTCAGTGACTGCATTGCAACACTTTTAAAGCCATTTTCAGCTATCAATATCAATGCGTTTGAGTCGTAGCTGTGTCCACGACACAAGTAGTGTAGCATCATTGACACAGTGTTACCAGATACATTAAATACCGAACAGGAATGTCAACAAGGGTTTTGGTTAATTTTGATTAGCTTTAGTATTAGTTTATTATTTTTTTGTTGAAAAGAATGATACTCAATTTAATTTCATCAAGTGACTGCAGAGGGATCACACTACACCTGACTCAGCCTCTCTGGTAAGGTCTATTCGGGGGTGCTGGAGAGGAGGGTCCGTCGGGAAGTCGAATCTCGGATTCATGAGGAGCAATGTGGTTTTCGTCCTGGCCGTGGAACAGTGGACCAGCTCTACATCCTCAGCAGGATCCTCGAGGGTGCGTGGGAGTTCGCTCAACCAGTCCACATGTGTTTTGTGGATTTAGAGAAGGCGTTCGACCGTGTCCCTCGGGGAGTCCTGTGGGGAGTGCTTCGGGAGTACGGGGTACCGGGCCCCCTGATACAGGTTGTTCGGTCCCTGTACGACCGTTGCCAGAGTCTGGTCCGCATTGCCGGCAGTAAGTCGGATTCGTTTCCAGCGGTTGGACTCCGCCAAGGTTGCCCTTTGTCACCGATTCTGTTCATAACTTTTATGGACAGAATTTCTCGGCGCAGCCGAGGCGTTGAGGGGTTCCGGTTTGGTGGCCTCAGCATTGCATCTCTGCTCTTTGCAGATGATGTGGTGCTGTTGGCTTCATCAAGCCGGGATCTCCAACTCTCACTGGAGCGGTTCGCAGCCGAGTGTGAAGCGGTTGGGATAAAGATCAGCACCTCCAAATCCGAGACCATGGCCCTCAGTCGGAAAAGGGTGGAGTGCCTTCTCCGGGTCGGGGATGAGATCCTGCCCTAAGTGGAGGAGTTCAAGTATCTTGGTGTCTTGTTCACGAGTGAGGGCAGGATGGAGCGGGAGATCGACAGGCGGATCGGTGCAGCGTCTGCAGTGATGTGGACTCTGTATCGGTCCGTCGTGGTGAAGAAAGAGCTGAGCCAAAAGGTGAAGCTCTCGATTTACCGGTCGATCTACGTTCCAACCCTCACCTATGGTCACAAGCTGTGGGTCGTAACCGAAAGAACAAGATCCTGGATACAAGCGGCCAAAATGAGTTTCCTCCGCAGGGTGTCCGGGCTCTCCCTTAGAGATAGGGTGAGAAAATCGGTCATCCGGGAGGGATGAGTCGAGCCGCTGCTCCTCCGCATTGAGAGGAGCCAGCTGAGGTGGCTCGGTCATCTGGTTCGGATGCCTCCTGGACGAGTTCCTGGGGAGGTGTTCCGGGCATATCCCACCGGCGGGAGGCCCCGGGGACGACCCAGGACATGCTGAAGAGACTATGTCTCTCGGCTGGCCTGGGAACGCCTTGGGATCCTGCCGGCAGAGCTGGTTGAAGTGGCTGGGGAGAGGGAGGTCTGGGTTTCCCTCCTAAAGCTGCTGCCCCTGCGACCCGACCTTGGATAAGCGGTAGTAAATGGATGGATGGATGGATGGATGGAAGTGATTACAGGAAATAAAACCATCTGGCTCCAGATACATTTTGGAAACTATACATCTACTTAAAAATGTTTCTGGATCCAGATTATTCTATTGTATGCAACCACTTGACTAAATAAAATTGAGTAAATTCAACACACCATTTTTTCAAGTGTAGGATTATAGTACAGTGGGTGCTTTGCACACAGATTTTTTTCAATAGGCTGTTTATTTTCTTAGTTATTTTTATTTTGTATTATTTTTGTAAACCACCGTTTTTAATTGAAAACACGTTTTGGAATTTTTAACATTGTGGGGGAATAAATAAACACATGCATAATAAATAAATGCATTTATTATTATTATTATTATTATTATTAGTAGTAGTAGTAGTAGTAGTAGTAGTAGTAGTAGTAGTCGTAGTAGTTATGACCCTCATGAAGATACACAGTTCAGATAATGGATGAATGGAATGGATGATGGGTGGATGGATAGATGATTTATTTAATTATAATTTTTAACAAAAACTCCACACTGTACCGAACAGTTCTAAATTCATCAACTAAAGCTGCTTTAGCTGCTTGTTTGGAAAAGAAGGCATCAATTGTATTTTTCATGGCCTGTCCTCACAGCCGCATTACTATGAGACTACAACTGAAGTGACTCTACAGAGGAGACCTGCAGGCAGTTGTGTGTGCATGAGTGCGATACAATCCCCGTACAGCCACACCAAAGGGCTCCATTAGCTCTAACCTTACACTTTCATCCCTCAAAGAGGTTAAAATGGGCAACAAGCACATCAAAGAATGAATAAGAAAACAACAAAAAACGGATTGATAAGCACATCCGCCAAGAGAAAAAAACCATGTAAGTACAAACTGTGCCTTCACTCTCATCTGCTTGAGAGGAAAAGTAAATTCCCAACCCTTTTAACCTAAATAGCCTTTCCTCTTGCCATTGCATGTTCGCTTGTCCACTGTACTGTAGTCATTAACATATTTGGAGTGCAGTGAGCAGAAAGCTTAATTGTCCCTAATTGCTCAGCTAAATATGTTCTCTAATGATTTGCTTCAGATCTGTGACTGCCTTTTGCGCAATTTCCCGGCCGCTGGCTTCATTATCCCTGCCTCCATGGAACAAAGCGTCTTCACAGTCTGGCCTTTTTTCTTCCGTAACACAGACAGTGAGTATGTGTGCGAGGGATGTAATGGCTCCCTCTTGCCGGGACACACAATAGAGCCCCTTTGTGAGGGCACCCGAGTTAAAGTGATTAGAAAACCAAATCTCTGCTAAGAAAGCGTGTTAATTGACCACAGTTCGCTCATCCTAATCAGTCCATAATAAATGAGCAGTCTGGCCACTTTGTTTTAGCCCTGCGAGTGTGTTTTGTCTACTGATGGCCTTTTCCTTGCTGCAGCTGCCTCTTGACTTTGCACTCTTTCCGTCTTTAGCATCAATGCTCTTTCTTGTCCCCTTGTGTCTTAAAGAGCCTGTAAGGTGAACTCAGGGAGTTTTGAAATACCTTGTATATGTTTGAAGATAACTGCTGAAAACGTATGCAAAGACTGAGAATTACAGTATTTTGTATGAAACTGTGGGGATATAGCGTACTGCTTTTGCCATTTTAGTTTTCCTGATTTCTTGGCGAAAATGGCACTACACAGTGCACTCAAGAATCCAACAAGAGTTGCTCCTTCGACACTACATAAGAATTTGAACACCTTTGTTTACATCAGCAGTTATCCACCACATTAGCCACTTAAGCGTGCCTCGTAGTTGGCCATGAGTGTGCACACATCACACAGAGAGAGGTGGAAAAGCGAGAAGGGTGAAATGTAAGTAAGTAGGCCAGGACTTTGCACAGGGCTGGCTGCTTTAGAGCGCCTCGTTGCAGGCTCTGAGTGTCTGCATGAAGAGCAAGGTTTTTTTTTTTTCTTAGAAGTCGAACTTGACAGCCAACATGTGGACAGGGGCTTCACGCTGACATGACTGCTTAGAGCGCCTCATTGTCTCAGTATGGAAAAGCACTTTCAGCAACATGCCTACAGCATTCGAGCATGATTTGACACGGTTTTGAAGCCTCATTTTGGCAACTTGGCAACTCTTTTAATCATCCAAATGTGGCAGGATTTTTAACAATACCCTTCTCTGCTATGGGACAAATTTACAAGACATTTATTTTCAGTTTTCAGGGACTTTAAATAGATGAAAATACATAGCTATAGTTCTAAATATAAGGGACCACTTCACCCTGCCTAAGTGATAAAACCTTAATTATATTGTCATACAGAAAATGTAGGCCTCAGGATTTTTGTTCTTGTCCAAGTTCGGCCCAGAATGAATACAATTGTCACTATGTTAGGTCAAAAAATGGTGAATTTAACACATGTATATTATATAGAAAAAAAACATTGCAGCACAGATAAACTAACTAATCAATTGGGGTTTGTTTGACCATTTACTTTCAATTATTCAACTCACAGACACAAAACTTTGAAGGAAGCCTTTGAGGAAGGCCCTTTTCCTGTTTCCACTGCAAAATGCAAGGCCAACAAGGGCATGCTTGGATTTGATTGGATCAGAAGAACCTGAGAACCCTTACTTATACCCTATTAAAAACCTCTGACTTGGCATCTACACCACACATTGTGAGCCTGACTTTCAAGGCTTTCAAGTCCAACATCATCAACAAACAAAAACTGCCATGAACACTCCAACATCTAGAAGAACTTCTTCCTATAAGACAGGGCAGTTGACCCAAAAGTTTTGTCCACACAGTGAATGTAAAACATTGTAGACATGTGATAGGCAACAGAAGATGTCTAACCTGTATCTGAAGAGGGGCATTTGCGAATGGTGAAGATGGAGCTGAGGTCTTCGTCGTCCTCGGGCAGGCCCTTCTGCAAGCGCTGCAGCTTCCTGAGGCTCTCGCTGCGCTGGTGCTTCATGGAGCGCACATGCTGGATCAGGTTGAGCTTGGCCTTGGTAGAGTAGTTGCACAGCACGCAGTGGTAGTAGCAGGCATCACCCTCCACCGCGTTTTCGTGCTGCTGCAGGTGCTGTAGGAGGAAACAGAGATAGAGAGAGAGAGAGAGCGAGGAGAGAAAAAAGTGAGAAAGCGCTTCTCGTGGACGGCGCTTTCGCTCACACAGTTGGCAAATGAACAAATCAATTCCCAATCACGGTCCTGTTGTTTAACATCCAGACCTCTTCCACTTCAGAACAACTGTTTGGACTGCGCACTTTGTCTGCATTGAGTGTCTGTATCAACGCGCTAACAGGACAGGAGAGGCCTGAGGCCCCCCCGCCACACAAATCTCGGCGGACGGCAATGGCATCAGCTAGCCTTCAGAAGCAGCCCGGCGGATGGAAAGAACATTGATTCCCTTCACTCAACACAAGCCTCCCGCCTCTGAAAAGGAAACTCCAAACATCTGCCTGTTTCACGCTTGGGATACTAAATATTGATCACGGCAAGTTAAATCCCAGCTTTATCATAGAGCGAGGCACGCAGGCCTTGGGAGGCAGCAGGGCGACCGGAACATTCCGCAACAGGAGGACAAGCGTCAGAGGACAGTAAATCAGCATCGGTATTGACCTGTCAACCCCATCACTTCCTCGTGGCTAAACAGGGACCCTCGTGCTAGCCTTCACCCAGCAGTATCAAAATACACCCCCGAGTGACGCCACACTGCCACAAAGTCTTGTCACACCATAGCCTCAAGTCTAATTACCTCCTGCATTGCTCAATCAATGATGCAAGACCGGACCTGGCGTGAGCAAGTCAGTTATTGACCATTATCCTAAAGTATCACACTGGCTGCTTCTGTCATGTGACACCTCAACATCACACTCCGGGGGCGTCCAGCTGGGCATTTGATGTGACTGCAATCAATGTCAATCAGCAGACGTTTTCCATTTGGTCTGGGTTGAGAGAAAGAAATATACTCTGGAACCTCGATTTAACAGATCCGGAACCAACAAACTCTGGATTTGACGGATATATCTGCATAAAGTATGTCCGAATGGAATTCCAAATGTGAATTGACGGCTTTTTGTGGCACAATCAGAAGACAGCTTGGTAGCTTATAGTTCCTCATGATGATGTTGGCCGCATGCTCAACAGCCGCTGTTTAATTGAGCGGACATCTTGTAAACACATTTCTACATCATTCTATACTGATTTTGCTATAGTAAGTATACAGTTTCCATTTCAAAAGCTCTACACTAGGTTTTTAAACATAACAAATGTGCGAAAAAGCAACACTAACCTTAGTATTGGTGACCAATCGGAACTCAAGTTAACTTATGTTAGCCATTTCCATGGAAATGTCTTTTTTTGGAGGGGATGGAACATATTAATGGCTTCTTAATTCATTTCTATAGGGAAAATGATTTGACATATGCATACATTTACCCCTTGGGGGTTTGTTTCCTTAATTTTGCTTAGATTTTATCATGTTTTCCTTGTGTCCCTTTCTTTTTGTCTGTGTCGTTAAGGTTTTGTATCCACCTGTGCTCATCAACCCAGTCCCTTGTATCAACCAATCGGCTCCCTCGGCCACTTGTGTCTTGTCTCGGTGTTTGTCATTATCTTGACAGTTTGCTTGTATTTAGTTACCTGGTTCCTTTCACTTGTTGTCGGTTCATTTTCCTTGTTACGTCTGTTCAGTTTGGCACTCTGAACTTAGTTATTTTTTACTTATAATGATTATTATTATCATTATTATTATTATTATTATTATTATTATATATTTTTTTATTAATCCTAGTACCTTGTTTGCTTTTGAGTCGCTTCAAATTATTTTTTTGAGCGCATCCCTGCAACACCTTCATGCTTCCCTGCAATTTGGGTCCTCAACCCCACACACCCCATGATATTTGAAATCCAAGGTCCTTTGTATAATAATGGACAGCTTTAATCGAGGTAGTAATTTAACAATATATGTATTATCATGTTTACCCATTGCAGGTGTGCAGATGTATCTAATACTATGACCAGATTATGAATACAGTCCGATATATATTTTTTTCTATTTATCTAATTAATAGCGGTAAAGATTCAAGTTGCAATAAAGCCGAGTCTACTTTGCACTGCCAACATTTTCCCCCGCATCCTGCAAAGCTTGAACCTCTCTACAAGATCATTAATCTCCACCCTCGTCCTCATATAAAGTCTCTGAAGGCAAGAAGAAACCGAGCTAGATGTCCTGCACACATCAGCAATTTAATCGCATTCCATTCAAATCAGATTGCTTACAAACTGAAAGGGGGGAAAGAGGGGGGGATTCTAATAATGTTAAATGTCCTTGACAGTCTTGTGTCGCTATCTCCCACTGTTTTTTTTGTTTTTTTTTCTGGTAATCTTGTAATATTGCCATGAGGCGTTATGAGAGATTGTATTTCATTGTTTTTTGTTTCATATTTGTCTGTTTAACACCTAAAACGTGTATTAATATGCCGCTTCCAGGAAAAAAGAACATCTCTTTTTTTTTTCCACCTCCTTTTTTGTGAGCCCCACAGTGCAGTGTAATAGAGTTATTAGGTGATTGCAAAAGGATCTGTCTCTGCATGCTCTCTTTTCTCTCCTCATTTTAAGCTATGCATGATGTCATGAATAGGTGTTGCTGGATATTATGAGGAACCCCCAGCCCCCTCCGCTTTTCCTCTGTGCGCAAATATTGAATCGGAAGAGAGGCAGAGAAACCTGAGAGATTTGGTAATAGACAACACCAAATCCATCAATGTAAACTGCTCTTAGTCCTCACAGATGTCCTGAATTAAAACAAAAAATTTAAACTGCAAATGACTCACAGCTCCAGAAATCTACGTGAAGTCAAGTTGGAGGGGAAAAAAATGACAGCACCTGACTAAAACTTCAAAGCTAGTCTCAGGAGGTAGGAGAAAAATGCTGGGAGTTTTATAGTTTCCCATAAAAAGCCTGGGGTTTATATAGGAGTAAACCTGAGACCGCCTGCTCCACCATCAGCCATAATTCACTGGTCGACTGACTGGCCAGGACTGTGGCCTCAACAGAGCTAAAAGCGGCTCGCTCCAGCGCCTGTAGCTCTGTCTCCAACATCAAACGCTTCGACCTGTAAAGCAGCACTTGCACCACCTCTGCTCCGGCCATGACCCCCGGCAGCTGGGGGCAGCTCCGAGTCAGTCAACATGGTGGGAAGCTCAACCAGGAGGATCATCAGTGAGGAGACTGTTGCACACTTGCATAAATTGTAAAACTACTAAGGTGACATGATAGAACTGAAAGATTTGCATTAACAAACACTACGAAATTGTATTTTTCTGGAAAAAAAAGTGCCCAAAGACAGTAAACAGAGTTTGCCCGACCTCCCCCTCAATTTCACATGTGCACACGAACATAATGCACAAGACAGACAGAACTGTGTCTGTTTCCTATGAATCTGCAATGAAGCCCCTAGTTGATAAATCACCTCCAACTGTTGTGCAGGAATTTACCAGCTTAATGAAAAAGTCATGTTAGGCTGGAAGGAGTTGTTCTGCATGGCTCTGGGCTTTCTAATCACCCAACGGAGGCCCCAACTGAAGGGGTGCTGAGGAGCATAGGGCAGCAGGGAGAGGCTTGCCATGTGAATGGCATGGATTCAATAAATGTGTGACTGCCCCAAATGCATTCAACACAAGTACATGTGTGTACGGTATGCTAATATCATCATCCTTAATCATTTGTGTGATTGATAAGACAAGAAACTAAAGCTTTGGGGCACTTATGCTGACTAAGAGAAATAGTAAGTCCTGAAATTTATTCTAAATGCAGCTCACCAGTAATCAGACATAAAAAAAAAAATACAACATGAGAAAGATATTGACGTTAAAACACCCCTTCCCCCCTGAAAAAAAAAAATGCATTTTTTCTCTCTGTTGTAAAGTTCAGTAGATATTGAAGGAAGTCATTCATTTTTTTTAAATCAGCCGATTAAATAGTTATTGGAACTTTATTCTTCAAAATATTTTAATTGGCATTGGCTTAATAGGGAAATCAAGCCAAAAATGTTCTTTACAATAAAGTTCTATGCAGCTCCACTAGTCTAAAACGATATTCTGATATTACATTTGTGGAATATGAGATAAGTAGCAAATTCCACATGTTTTCATCCGTCTCAGGGAGCGGCCATTTTGTCATTTGCTGTCGACTGAAAATGACATCACAGTTGTTCAGGGCTCAGGTCATGACCAATCATGGCTCAGGTTGCCAACGTCACTTGACCAAGCCCAAAAAACAGGCGAGTCGTGATTGGCCACTATCTGAGCCCCAAGCAACTGTGATGCCATTTTCAGTTGACAGTAAGTGGCAAAATGGCCGCCGCCTGAGATGAATTAAAAACAGGTGGATTTTGCTACAGGGAGAATTCAGATTCCACAAACACAATATTCATCAGAATGCCGTTTTTAGTGAGGGCACATACAAAATATTGTAAATACATTTTTTAATTGACTTTCTCTTTTTTTTTTTTTTATCCATATTGGCTGGCATATCTACTGTACATTAAAATCAGCATGTTCCTCAATATAATTGGCCTCTAAAATCACAAGTCGGTTAGATGACTTCAAATTACCTTTCATATGCTCAAATATGTTCTCATTTGTCGTTCTCGTGAGGTGCTCTTCAACATTTCAGTTAACGCTGAAGTGTTTTTTCAAACTTAAAAAAACTCTATGATGGCTTATCAAAGCTCTTTCCACGGAACACCTTCCCTCTCTGTGTGGAGGCTGAGGCAGTTGCTCTCTGCTTTTTCAGGTAAAGTGAGAGAGGGACGGGGCGGTGTGGGCACCACCCCATCCTCTCGCTCACAACTCCACAGTGCACCTTGGCCTTTGAGTGGGCACCACGCGCCTGTATCGGTTTCACCACCCACCTAGAGCACGGCATACATCTGCATTTCCATCCACTTAAACGCGCAAGTAAAAGTGCACCTTTAACACAAAACTGTGTGCTTGCTGAGAGAGTCGGACTCACGCAAGATGGAGGTGGGTATTACTGGAAGGGTGGATGGGAGACGGAGAGACGGTAATTCCGGAGAATGGCTCCCGATGGAGCTTTATAATACAGCGCGCACACACAGACACAAATAAAAGTATAGACAAAAAGCACTACAATATATAAACACACATGCACAGACAGACTTGTGCACGCACACAAAACCACAAGCCATTAAGTTCATACCCTAATTTCCACCATTACATTTGGCAGTGCTGTTAATACAAAATTAATGCATTAAAACAGATGGCTATCTGTGAGCTAAATAGCTATCAATTCCAAGGGAGCTGCCAAACCTCCCCCTGTTAGAGAGCCAGACAGGCTCTGCTTTGCAATTGCTTTGCTTTTGTCCCCCCAACCTCTAAGTTTTCTCTTTCAACTGGTGGCACAGGTTCGAATGCGGCTGCATGGAAGTCCGAATACCTCTTTGTTGTATTTCAGTCAGTAATGGTTACAGTTTACTCGTGTAGAAAATGTATTTCATGCTGAAAGGATAAAATCTGCCCATTGGGATGATGAAAAAAAAAAAAGAAAGAAAAAGCTGCGGTTTAAGTCTCTCTGTCGGACAAACAAATCTGTGGGGTGTATTTTGTTGCTTCCTGTTACATCCAAAAGCAGAAAAAAAACATCAGTGAGTGTTTGTACAACTGGTGCCAAATTGCCAAGGGTTCTAAATCAGGATTATTTATCTATTTTAATAGCGATGATGAATGTTGGGAGAGAAGACGCTTGAGGGTACGCAGTGACTGCATTTGTACACTGAATGCGACTCTGGGATTCCCCTGGAATGAAAGCAGGTTATTTAGCGAAGCAAAGCAGAGCGGAGCTTGGCCCGGGATTCCGGGTCTGCCAGCAGCACGAACAACAGCTCGCAACCGCAGAGGCCCCGCTGGGTTCCAAGTGTGGTGGCTGCTTTGAATTAGACCCAGCAAGCTGCAACATGCCTCAGAGATAGCTTATGGAGTATTCCAGGACTCAAGTGGCAACAGAAAGCCTCCTGTATCTCATTTGCACTCTTCCTTTACTCCCCCTAATGCGTGTCATCCCTCCACCCAATACTGGTCCTCTCTCAAAAAAAGTGCTTCCTCTACTTGCTTAGACATGATCCATCACTGACAGCGAATAAAAACAAGCTGTATATTTATCTTGGGGAGGAGGGGGAGAAACAAAATGGACCTGTGGGCAGAGAGGTAAAGATGGATGTCTTCAGGTGTCCTTAGAGAGGATGCCTTAACGCAAAGCCATGAAATAAAGTAGTAAGGGAGGACGCTTGGGGGGTGAAAGACACTTAAAGACAAAGCAGCTAGCGACCCGTGCTCCGCACCCACCACTCTTACTTACGTTAACATTAAATAAAGCAATAATTATTGAATTCTGTTCAAATGAGTAAGATGCTGGAAAGTAAACAATGGGAACATAATTGCAGAAGGAAGGCAATCAATGCAGGTAGTAATTTGGGCCATGCTGATTGTTTATGCTTGTGTGTGTTTGTATATTTGTGTAGCATAGCTATAGCTAAATGAAGTTGAAGCTCCAAAATCCCTATGTTAAAGGAAATCAAAAAGTTACCCAACACCACAATCATATATCAAACATTAACACATCACTCGTGCTGTCACTATCAAATATTTTTAGAATCGATTACTCTATCAATTATTCAATCTGATTATTTTTCCCCTGATTACTGTTTATTAACCAGTGATTGGTGTTTATTTCATACTTCATATTCGTATAGTGATAAAAAAGGGAGGGATTGATGTTGCACTATGTTAACGTTTTGGTCATTGTTTTCCAAAATAAAGACATATGTTAACAAATGTCATTGTTGATTAAACACAGAAGATAATTTGGACCATGTTTCCACGCAACAGCGACAACATCTATATCTGCTGTCACAAGACCTGAGTAATGCACTCACCCATAAGCGCGCACAGAACAAGGATTGGGTAATCCCTCCTTCAATAATGACCCTGGCTTCTAAAAGATGGCTCTCAATCACATGATCAATGTGTCCACATAATTCATGTGCAAGTCTGTCTTTGAGAGGCCAGGAGGGGGATAAGCATGCATGTGGCGATGAGATCAATGCCCCTGTGTGGTGATAACGAGCCTGAGCCCATGCCCACAGGAGCCTCACGACGCCATCCAGGGTCTCGCTCATTAGGAACATTTGGATAAGCATGGCCATACATACATAATGTGCACTTGTAATCGGATACTTCTTAATGAGCAGGGCCTTGCTTTTGTAACCCACCACACTGGCAACACAACAGACAGGAAATTATGTCAACACCCAAATAAAAAAAAGAAAAAAAGAAAAAAACACAAATTATCAGCAAGCTGTTGCCTTTCTCTGAAGGTAGCTAATTAACAGCTTAACCTCCTAATGCTTTTATTAAATCGGTGCCTGCACAAGAAAACTGTAGTACAATGTGTTTGCCTGCAGGGGGTTATAAGAGGGTGGAGCCAGCGGGAGCACCCAAACAACGGTTGCAGACAGCTGACTAAGTACTGGCAAGGTACCATCTGGAAGCTGAAGGGGACAACTCAGGACTTGCCCGGCTCCTTTGCTCTATTACCAACGATTGTGACACAACATCCTTCCCTTCAAGATTGCTGAGCTAATTAATGGTGTGGCTTATACAGTATGTTCCCGATATATGATTCTGGATAATATTCCTTGCCTGCCACAATAAATGGTGAGATTGGTAAGGGCTGACTAAAAAAGAATAATCTTTCAATAAAACGTTGCTTTCCACATTGAGAATTAGATGGAAACATGAGCAAGAAACACAATTGAAAACTTCCAAGAAAATGACTACACCCATAAAGCATTAATATTACACTCCCTTTCTTCTGGCTATGAAGTTGGGCCAGCAAAGACACTTTGAATGTGAGTGACATTTCGCGCATAAGTGCTGTCTTTTCTGTGGAAGAGAATGTTTGTAATGATAATGACCTGAATTGTGCTAGCCTGTAGGCATGCAAAGCTACAAATCTAACGGAATGTTTTCGCTCATGCGTGATGAAAACATAAGTTTGTGTCAAAAACATTGTAAATTGTCACCTGAACAGATCGCTTTAGGCTGCTAAAAAGTCCCTGTGAAGTGAAATAAATGTGCCTTCTAAATTTGGCACACCACAAAGAAGAATGCTGTTAACAACTTTGCCAAATTTGGTTTAAAAAAAAAATAAATCACCAAGTACATAAAATGAGGCTTGAAAATCGAGTATTATCTCGGTCTCAAACGCTGTAGGAGTGCCCACTAAATGTGCTGAAACCACAGCAAATGACAAATGTCAATCAAATTCAAATACTCTGAACAGACAAAAAGGATGTGACATCATCTAGCGTCATTATTATGTCTCACGTCCATGTTTGAGCCGTGGAAATATATCTATAACTATTCGCCGTGACAAGAGGCAAACCTGTACATTTGTCAAGACCATCAAAATCGAACTAATTTTTATCAATCAGTGGTTCTTAACCCCTTAAATGACCACCGCTGATTTCTTAAGATGGAACCCCGGGGTAGCAGATACAATAAAAACAGAAGAGGCCCCAGAATTGAACCCTGTGGAACACCATATGTTCCGTGATACATGTGAATTCCTATTTTACATATTTGTCCGACCACTTTCTTTTTTGCTCGACATAGGTAGTCTGAAAATATTAATAAATAAATAACATGATTTACAATCACAACAGTCACAAGTCGACTACTAAAAGCAAAAAAATTCCCTGCAGCACAGATAGGCCAAGCAATGTGATCACCTGCAGCCAATGATGGCCAAGCAAGGTGTATCATCACGAATAATTAGAGTCAGGTTTGTCTCTTGTATCAACGAGCCCCTGGGGTTCGATCAAATTCAGGTTCAGAACCACTGTGCTAACTGCATCTGTGCTAAAACAGAACGTGGCTCGAAATTTGCAAGGCCCTGTTGGCAAAAAACAAAATGTTTAATGAAGGCCAGAAATGTTGTGATTTAAGGAGCTAGTAGGTTTGGTAACGAAGGGGTGTTGGATTAAGGCACGAGCAAACACCACTTGCAATGATTAATGCAGTCAATGTGAATTAAATGCAGAGCAGGAACATGACCCAAACACAATTAGTCTGGGCGAACAAACATCACATGGACATGAATGCAGATTCATTGCTACACGTTCTTCAGCCAATCAGCAAAACTAAATGAAAAGGATTGTCCTAATCTGGATGTGCAAGCGGACACGTCTCCATGTTGTGCGTCCACTCCCTTAGAGTTCACCGGTTAGCATGACCCAAAAAGCCCTCGGGGGTGCCAGAAGCCATAATTACAAATTGGCCCACGCTCTTGGCTTTGTAGCAGCTTGTATTAATTGAGCTCGTGTTCCGTGTTTTTGCAAACACAAGAGTAGAAAGGAGACACAGAATACCGCCTCCTCAGGCTCATATTATCTAGCTTTCACCCCTGGTGTCCTTGGTTTGGTAGTGTAAATATTTCATTACCACTTAATTGGTTGTTGCTTCAGGTTACATAATAAGGCTGTGGTAGCTGGAATGCTGTATGTTTTCTAACTAACCCGTATCCAGTTTTATGTCAAATTCATGGCAAAGTGTTAAGCGGAGACTCGGGTGCAAGCTGGCTACACGCAATCTTATTAAGAACAGCGATTATGTGTTCAGATAGCGTCAATATTTAACTCTCGTCTTATGCGGCTATCTTTATTAGAAGCTTTGCCATGACAAAAGCAACATGGTCTTGGAGAGGTGCCTCTTCTTAAAATGAAAATTAATGAGTGGGGTTGAGTGGAGGTGAAAACATAGAGTGGGTCTATATGTGGGCTTATTTGCATGGAGCGTGAAGTGCTCAGTTGGAGTGAAAACGGCAGCTGAGGGTTCTTCACACAATTCGTACACCAAACACCCACTAGCTCCACCGGTCAGCACTTCTCCGCTGGGAAAACACAAAGCTGCAACTTACATGAGTGCACAGCTTACAGTGCACTTACTTGCTGCAGTCTTTACATTATAAAAGGGCCATTTAAAGTTACACTTCGAAAAATGTTCAGGGGAAATAAAACACTAGTTTAAAGATGCATCACTTTAGTGTGTTGTCACGGTTGGTTTGGATTGCTTAACATGCTTGGAGTTTATTCAGGTTTGTTTTGACATTTTAGCTATTTCCTATGAACAGAGTCAAACTTTGGGAATTTATTTGGGGGTGGTTACTCAGTAAATTAGGAATGTGTGGCCGGCATCTGTCATTTGTTTATATTCAGTATGTGTAACAGAAAAAGTTTTTCAGCAAAACAAGTTCCATTAATAATAAGGTTAACTTTTTCATTTTAAATGATAATAAATATAACTCTGTCAAAACCCTTATTGGTAGTGTTATGACCACCCAGCGTTCACACAGGATTCAAATAAAAGTGACCTGTGCTGGTTGTGGCTATGAATCTGATTTGTCCAACACAGTGAAAATCAATGCCTTAATCGCTAACTTCTCTGGTAGCATACATCATGTATCTGAACATCATTGGAAAGTTTTTTGAAATAGAAGCCAGAGTTTGGCAGATTTTCTGCCTTGACCTGTGAGCAAAACTTTGAGATACGAGCACTAGATGGTGGTAGCAAACTGAACTCACTTCACAACAAGCAGTAGTTTAGCAAAGAATAAAGAATTCTTACAAACTGGGCCTAAAAGCTGTTTGTTGCCACTCCCAGTTGAATTTGAATGTTGTCGATTGTGTATTTAAAACCACACAACTTTGCCTTTGGGGATTGCCCGCTAGCTTCATACTATGAAAAACACCATAGACAGACGAACATACAGAATTATTGTCGCAGTGTTTTAAGAAAAAGCATATATATATATATATATATATATATATATATATATATATATATATATATATATATATATATATATATATATATATATATATATATATATATATATATATTTTTTTTTTTTTTCTTTCTTTATCGTCACCTTTTGACCTTCACCCACAGTATAGAAGTGCACTTGTGTTGACAAATGATTCTCTAAAAAGTCCAACCCCCTTTATCCCATGAGTATTAGCAACTCTGTCACTCTAATACACATGGGCCTTATGTGGCAATGCACATTTACAAGGCAATTCTATTGGTGTGGTCATTAGCCAAGGAGAGAAAAAAAAAACACACTATAATTTCACTTTCCATATGAAAGAAACAAAAGTGCTCATTGATCAGGAGGATCAATGGAGGATCAATAAACTAAACCCTCATCATTCCCAGAGCAGTGTAATTGCTGCTGAGATGTAGTTGTCATCACTAAAAATCAAACACAGGCTCGACTAATTGGAGGAGGCCGTTTGCTTTTGGTCGTGCTTGCAAAAAGCGCTTCCAAGTCCCAGAAAAGAATTGTGACGACTATTCAGCTGCTCAGTGTGCTGAGTGTGAGCGGGGCAGGCGCCATTACGCTGGCTGCCTTTCAGGCCTCGTATACACAGAAGAGTTTTTCACATCTCAAATAACTATTTCTCTGTGACAAACAGCACACCAAGATATAAAATCAATCATTTAACAGTTCTGGTCATGCTGTGTGTGTGGTCAAGCTCTGATAATCTCAGTGTTGAAACATTGTGTGAGCACACCTGACTGAGCCGATATTTCCTGAATGTTTCTGTAGAGGATCACAGGTGGGAGCATTGTGGCAATATCAGTAAGAAAAGACTTACTTTGGAAAATACTTCTTGGTGTGTAAACAACATCGGGTAACAACATCACTTCTTTGACTGGCTATATTCGGTTCATGTCACAGTCCATGGAGTCACATGACTTGGCAAGAGCGTTTCCCAAACAATCGAAGATTTTTGGCCATAATTATTGAACAATTAATATTTAAGGTTGTTATCCCCAACCCATTTTGTACGCTATTATTGGGACAAATCCACTCTTAACATACTTCAGACCAAAGATGGACAATCTTAGAGGATGGTCGGACATTTGATGTCCTTTGGTCATGTACCTGGCCTAAGATCAAATCAAGCACAACTTGTGATTTTTAGATAATGTCCTTATTAGACAGTTTGGCATTTCCCACTGAGTCGAGAGCTGCAGATTTATTTCTTATGAAGCAACGGAAAAGCAAAGAGGCGTGCCTGATCTCACATCTGATAGATATTTTACAGGCTGGCATCCCACACAGGCAAACAGCACATAAACTGCTTGAAAAAGCCTTCAAACTGCGGTTCAAAGACGACCACTTTGCCCATTCCTGTTTATTGATTACATAGCGCTCCTGTTGGGTAATTGTGCAGTAAATCAAGCATGGTGAGCACTAATCTCAACCCCGGGAGGAAAGTGTTAAAGGTAAAACCTGCTGAAAAGTGCATAATGATGGCGCAGTGTTGAGCCAGGAGAGACTCTATGAGGCTCCTCCCTCTCACATTTCTCACTCACTGCCTGCCTGCCTGCCTGCACAACCAAAGACAGAAAGGAGAGTGCTTGGCAAGAGGAGCAATGGGAAGAGTATACAGTTTCTAACCACCTCGCACTCTCTCACTTACTCTTCCAGTCCCTGTCAGTGCATTCCCAACCAAAGCGCCGGGGGCGCCATGCTTGTAAAGAAACCACAGCCTTTTTAAGGGCTTCTTGTATTTACAAAGGGAGGCATGTCGGAATCAAAGGCATTACCACATGACACAACACATTAAACAGTTGGCAGATTGAGAATTTATAGACTAAGAAGATAGCGAAGTGGGTAAACAGGAGTAATAAGAGTGTTGGAGGAGTTGAACTTACCTAAAGAGAGTAAGTAGTAATGGAGCCGCCCTCTGCTTTGCCTTCCCGCAGCAGACCATACGGCTCACGCTGTACTCCAGGTGGAGACAGCTATCATTTTCCCATCAACTTCCTGTTTCTCTCGTCTCCCCACCCCCCTTTCCTCGCTGCTCTCTCACTCGCAGCTGCACAACTTGATTTTCAGTGCCAGGTTTGAGGAAATACAAAGCTCTGCCTTTCACCCATCTTCTGAAATAGCTCACAAGCTGCACTTAAGAGACTTTTTTTCCCCCCTGCTCCCTCCCTCTCCACTGTTATCCTCCTGCCCCCGTGTTGCTGCTCGCCCTAATCTCGCCTCAGTTTTTACTTCACCTTCATCAGCACAGACCTAAAAATACATGATGAATGGAATATGATATTTTAAAGTCTTATCTCGCTTCTATCTGTTCGTACAGTGCGAATAATAGGGTAGTTAATCCTGCAGGTCCGACTCAAATTGATTAATCAGCACATGCGGACAATCAAATAAATGATTAATATTCCTCAGTCCTGTGGTCGGACAGTTACCCCCGAAACCTTCAGTAATAATTCAGTAACCCTTCGCAGACCACGGGCTGCAGCTAGTCAGCCTCACTCAGCATCAGCCCTCTGATGTTGAGCAGGACTTTGAACTCTCCACACACAAACAGAGACACGGCAGCGTGAAAACAATCTGCAGTCTACGCTCACTGCAATCCTCCTATGATGGCTGATTGTCTGATCAGGCTTACGTATCATAAACCATACAAACAGGTGGAGTGAGTGCTCAGCTTATTACTGTAAGATCAGTAACATTTTTTCCAGTTATTAAAAAAAATGTGCATGTACAGTGAGCACATGGTTAAGAATCACTGTTCTAAGGCAATCTGTTTAAATGTTTTTTGTTTTTGTTTTTTTGTTTTTTTAAACTGAACATGCTCAAGTCCAAATTCGGAGTTACACACTTTCACTTTAGCACCAAGCTGTGCCCCAACATACCAAGCAGCACCACGCTCTACTGGATGTACTGTATCACCTCATCCCTTAAGCATGATGGTGGTTGCATGGGCATGTATAGCTGCCAGTAGAACTGGTTCCCCTTGTATTTAATAATGACGTGGCTGCTGACAAAATTACCACGATGAATTCTGAAGTGTTTCAGATAATATTATCTGCTCATATTCAGCCAAATTCTTCTGAACTTATTGGGCGGCGCTTCACAGTGCAGATGGACAATGACCCCAAGCATAATGTGAAATCAAATAAAGAGTTTTTTATGGCAATAATAATAATAATATGTATATAACACATCAACACAGTTCTGAGAAGTATAGATGTGACAGGTGAGGGAGAGGAAGCATAGAAGCATCGCCATGTTTGCACACCCAGAGAAGCAGATGTTACATGGCACTACACTGACGGAGCAGCAACTGCACCAGGCCTAACCGCACGGATGAAGCGCAGCTTGTCCCTTACGCTGTAGGACAAAAAATTGAGAAGAGGTGTGAGCTTTCTCTCTCTCTCTCTCTCTCTCTCTCTCTCTCTCTCTCTCTCTCTCTCTCTCTCTCTCTCTCTCTCTTTCTCCGTCTCTCTCTCTCTCTCCCCCAACTCCCCCTCCCATTACCAATGCTACTCTTCCTCCCACAGAGGTCAGTGAGCAGCCATCTTCATCATGCTCCTCTGTTGGAGCTGTGATTAATCAAGGAGAGGGCTATAGGTGAGAGAGAGTACCTTTTGGCACGAGGATAAATTTGATGGGGGCTGGGCCACGACATGGTAAATCCATGTATATTTATATCCAGCTTCTTTTTTCACACTCCAATATTTGGTCGTACAATGTTATGCAAGCCTCAATACATGCATAGGCTAAACACACAGGTACTTGACCCCCTTCCTAATCCCTTGTAACTGTACAGGAGACTTGACCTTTGTGTTGCGTCTGACCAGCTGGCTGCCAAAATCAGCATGTGCAGCTGTCCGCTGTGACAAATGCTAGCACACCACCACCGGTACACGCCGACTCGTCCTCCCTGCACTGCTACTGTAACAACGCCAGAACACATCTAAAAAGTACCTCGCTTCTAACAGAAGTCAGTATTTCGGTAAATACACCTTGGATTGGTACAGGGCGTGCATTAAAAGTTAGATTGGCCAATAGGGATTGTGATATATTGTATTGTCATTAATAGGAGCCCCCAAAAAAGGGTTTATCGAAACATCACCGCTCACTTTCATCTCGTCTCTTGTTCAACTGTTTATAAATCAGCTGCACAAATATTTATGTGCTGAACGAGGGAAATGGCTGGTCTGGGTTCTATCTCTGCCCGCCTTCCCTCCCTCCATTCTTCCTGTGTGTATGTGTGCACGAGGCCACCACAGACGCAATATGTCAAGGCTCCAGTCTTCATCCATCATATCTGCTCTGTCACGGGCTATTGTGTGGCTCCTGAAAAGGCTGACTGGACCACAGCAAGTTTAAGGAGCTGTTTAAGAACAAAAATATACACATAATGGACAGACAAACTAGATAAGATGATGTGTAATAGCACAAAATTTAGGTGACGTTCTTTAATCACATTAAAGTAAATTCAATACACAGTTTCTTGGTCTAAAGCTAAGCAACTCAAACCACAAACATGACTGTGTTGTAATACTGTGGTTAATCATTTTAGTGGTTGAAAACGTTGTTACAAGAACTGCAAACAACCAGCCTGGTCCACATAGTATCACGTACCACTAATTTTCAATAATTTGCCATGACAATGACAGACAGATTTTATTCTTAAACGGATAGTTCAGATTTTTTTACATGAATCTCTATTTCATCCTCATCTCCAGTGGCGTGCGATCACCACTGACTTACCCTGACCGCGTTCTGTGACACGAGTTCTGGTCCGGTTTTGCTCGAGAGGAAAATAGTCCGTCATGTTGGCTGGGATCGAGTAAATAAAGTGTTTTTCTTCTGAAAACAATTTATGTTCAAAAGAGTGATATATTTGCATCACAAAACTTCGCCCTAAAAAAAAGTCAGACTCCATTACCCCCGGGCACTATTTTTCTGTTTGTTCGTATCACTGGGCGGCACCCCGCATACAGCTGATAGACGCGCACTAATCTACAAGTTGTTTGTCTTTTCGAAGGCGGAAGGCAAGACTATCAGCTGTCTGCAGCGCGTCTATCAGCTGTCTACAGGGCGATGCGCAGTGATGCGAACGAACAGAAAAATAGTGCCCGATGGTAATGGAGTCTGACTTTTTTTTTTAGGGTGAAGTTTTGTGATGCAAAACCGGACCAGAAATCGTGTCACAGAACGCTGTCAGGGGTAAGTCAGTGCTGATCGCACGCCACTAGAGGTGAGGATGAACTAGAGATTCATGTCAAAAAATCTGAACTATTTATTAGATAGATAACTATTTATTTATCTTTCTTTTCATTTTATCTTTTCTGACCTTTTCTCTGGTCTCCTGACCATTTGAACCTCACGACTCTGACGAGACTCTGAAGTACCTGGTTAAGGTGAAGGGTAATGGGATTTTTATAAGGTTTTAGGTGAACTAATGAGTATAAATTTATACATATTTGCACGCACACGCGCACACACGCAAACGCACGCACACAAACGCACGCACGCACGCACACATACAAAAAATAAAATAAAAAAATAAAAAATAAAATAAAATAAAAAAGGGCAATGATGATAAGACGTTGAATCGGTAAGACTACCGAATGAACAATTCTGAGCTCTTAAAAAAAAAAAAAAAAAAAAAAAAAAAAAAAAAAAAAAAAAAAAAAATCCGAACTATCTCTTTAATGATCTCCAGTATAGCAAACAATTGTTCATTCCAAAATGGTTTTGACATACAGTCTCTAAAACCATTGGACGCCAGTCATTCATACAGCAAATGCCCATAACTATGCAACAACATCAGTTGAAAAGCTTTAAAAATAATACAACCATGTTCAATACAGTCCATGGCCTCTGCTTCCCTTTTAGCTCACCTATCTGTTTCTGCCAACAGAACACACAATGGGACAGGCCCAGAGATTCTGGATCCATGCTGTGTAATTGCTCCCCTTAGCCCTGACCTCTGATCCAGATCACTGTGATACACAGCATCGCCGTTAAATTGGGAAGTGGGCAAATATTCTTCTAATGACCCTCACGACTACAAACCTAGATGAAAACAGAGAGGAGGGTGGAATCAATCTTTTCTTTTTTGTTGCCCTTCACTGACTCTATTAGTTTCATCTTTTTTTTATCTAAGGGTTGGCTCCCAAAACTGTGGTGGAGAGCTGAGCAGGGTGGAGTGTCTATTTTCAATCTGACAGGGCAGCGGACTTCACTGAGATGCATTACATTAACGAGGAGATAACCAAGCAATGCTCAGAAGGAAATATCTTTTAAACAGCATCTTGACTGCCTTTCCATGTACACATTGTGTGTGCTGAGCTGCCATTTAAAAAAAAGACAACCTTAATCTAAACTGTGCAGAATGTTGATCTTGCAATCTACACTCCAGATAATTAAAAAGATAAGTTGGTTCAAGCAGGGATAAAAACCAATTGGACGAGCTTTTTGCCATCACGCAACGTGGCTGGAGAACAACAAAGACGATGTTAATGCAATGCTGCATGTGTAGCGCGCACTGTACAGTAAGGGTGCATAAAACGTGCGTGTTTTCTGCGGGCAGGGGCGGGCGGGGGCCGACGGGGTGATAGTGGCGAGCTGGCTTGTCGATCGATGCAGTGATTGGCAGTTAATGGCTTTTCCTGTTCTGCCTTGGTAACCCTGGCCTGATGGCTGTTGCGTCTGATCAGGGATGGCAGATGGTGTTTGATTTTCGTATATAAACCTCTGACTTTGTGGAGATGGCTTCATCATGTTTAATGATTTAAAAGTTAAGTTGAAAACTGGGCGGAGTCCATTGCCGGGACGCTTATTTGAAAGCATTAGAGCCTCCAGATGTGAGCTGTTTTTCATACATGCAGGCATATATAGTCCTCCACTAACAATATTGTCAAAATGTCGTCGGTGTCGGGCGGAATCCTTGCACCTCCAAGTTGTTTATTCAATATTGCTACCATGTACCATTGCACACCAACATGATTACAACACTACCCCAAATAATGTTCAAGCGCTAATTTAATATGCTGTCACAAAAGGAAACAGTTATAGTTACAAATTCTTTTTCAAAGGTCTTAGAGCCATGAGTGATGCCATAAATAAAACGATGAGCTGGCTAAGCATTGTATTAGGTGGTAATGAATCTGAACACACCTTTATGGCTGACGAGTTATTTCTGCACTGAAACATTACACTAATCAATTTTTTTTTTTTTTTTTTTTTTTATACGAAACAGGCTTACAAAAATGTGTATCACCTAAAATCATCCATACTTTCTATCTTAAGGCAAATTCTACATAACGTCTCACTAAATTCAATTTAATGTTTGAAAACAGAAGAAATGGGGACAGACCAATAGTATTAATTTATAAAACAAACAAACAAACAAACAAACATGAAATTGACCAAATTTGGACATAGGGGCTTTCCACCAAACAGTAACAATATTTAATATCATATTATGAAGACATCTACACCTCATCCATATGTACAGTTCATCACATCTTTCTACATCTTGAGTACTTTCAAATGACATCATAGAAACACATTGGGAAAAAAAACCATGAACAATTTTAATTAACACATATAAGAAATGCATGAAAACTTATTGAAAACTTATTTTTCCATTCATACTGCTAACAAGCAAACTCACAGAGGAAATTATATCCTCCCTAGACAAGATTGTGTTTGTGTCTGTGTGTATTTCAGCATCAATCATTTGAGCCATAAAATGGATTCCAAATCTCACCATTTCCAATTTTGAACAGCTCCAAGAGCCGTCACTTTAACGGTAGCTGAGCAGACAGCCTGTATGCTTCAAATTATTTCAATATGGCAACTCCAATCTAACGAGCACATATTAAGGAAATTCCTAATTAGTGACAGAGCTATGTCATCTGAAGTGAGGATTTATGTTTGAATTATCCAGCTGTTCTTCATTTCAAGGTTATAGCTGACTTGACTTGTTGATATTGACTGACACAATAAAATGATCTGCCACGAAGGGCATCTTTGCGATTCTCGATTTGTTTGAGAAGTACTTAAAACTGCTTGCCTTCAAAAAAAAAAAAAAAAAACTCTTCTACCGCTTGCTCTTATCACCTCTGCCTGCTTTGTTTTCCAAATGAAAGCAGTAGAGTAAGTTGAAGGTGAGAAAAGATCAGATATGATATGTGGGTGTGACTTAAAATTGCCGTTATAGTAAGTAGCATGTGTTCAAAGCTCAAAATAAGTGGTTTAGCATCCCTGTTTGTGATTCAAAAATTTCATTTTGTGCCTCATCAAAACATATTGTATTACAAAACTGAGAATCATAGATTTTTAAGTTTTCCTACCACTGAAAGGCGGAGATAGTGCCAAAAAGTATCACGGGGCTGCACGCAACACGCTCACATCAACAAGCTCGGCACTACTTATTGTACGCGACAACAGTTAGCAAGCAATGGGCTTTGGCTGGCTAGCTAGTAGGGATGTCATGATAAGGGCAATATCGTGATATCGTGATATTAAAACTGCCACAATATCGTCGTAGTCACGTTCACAATACAGTATTTAAAAGGAACACATCTGTTTAAAAAAAACAAAGTCAGGTTGATTTCCATTTGTGCAGTTCTCGCACCCTCTAGTGGCGAGTTTATTAGTGCAATTTAATTTTCATGAGGGATGTTTTGGCCTTCTATGTTTAAAATCTATGCTAATTGTCAGATGAAGGGGAACCGAATCTGCTTGTGAAGCGATCAATGTGTGCTTGCATTAGCAAGTAAGTGCCTCAATATTGTTCGATTGTAGGTGGTTTATATGAATTGCTGTTATGTACAAAAGCACAATATTGTGCTTTTTTTTTAGTACGAGCTCTTTTTTTTTTTTTTTTACAATATTGTGATCTTTTTTTAAATATCGCCAACACCCCCACAATATCGTGATAATTATCGTATTGTGACCTTCATATCGTGATAATATCGTATCGTGATGTTTGCATATCGTTACAACCCTACTAGCTAGTGAGGCTAAACATGTAGTCGCTGCTCAATCAGTAATCCGCCTCCATGGTAGCGAATATGATATACTTCTGACAAGTAGCTATAGTTCTTACGTGATGGCAACAAGTAATTAACAGAAGATGGAAAAGCCATGCTAATTGCTAAGCTAACCTAAGATTGACATTGAATCCTGTTTGAGTGATCAGCATACACTTTTCACTGGCTGGAACAGTGTTAAAGTGCAGCATGTCCAACTTTGAACAGCAAAACAGGAGGTCGTTTAATAAAACTATTCAGAATAATGCTAGACAGCTACATAGGACCGGAAAGTGAGAATTAATTACATCACATTACAGCATACATCAGCCGGGAGTATTGGTCTACAAGTTTAAAAAGAATATATATTAATATTTATATTAGCACTAGTTTGTGTTTGTTTTCACAATCGATTCCTGAGTTTTGATTTTCACTTTTGTGATCTGCACAATAAATGTTTTCAATATTACATTACAGTAGATCTAAATCAATTCAGCTTCGCTAAGAGACTATACAACCATTCAGAAATACTGAGTTGAATGAAATTTGTATTTGTGTTTGAAATTGCCCCACTGAAAATGTTTCTAAACACACACAAAAAAAAAGGCAATTTGTGGATATTAACAATGTAATTTTGACAAATAAAAACCGTGGACGATATTTAAAAAAAAAAAAAAAAAAATGAAACCAATGTGTGTAATTTTTGTTGTTTAATGAATCACTTGCTCCAGGACTGCGCTTCACCTGCAAAAATATTGCTCCTCAAAATTACAAGGTTGCTCCTCAAATTAAGTCATTGATTAGCAAAACTGCTACTTAAAAGAAAATAAAGTTATTTTGAGCCCTGGTGTTTTTTTGGGGGTTTTTTTTCCCTTAGACTACCAAGTCTATTTTGGGTATCACTTTGTCATGGAGGAATGTGAAGGCCATAAAATATCAGCGCCCTTGAGAAGCTAAAGAGCATTCTTATCCCCAACTGTTCTTGCTGCCTCTCTCTTTCATTCACTATCACTTTCTCCCACTCAAACCTCTTCCTTCTTATTCTGGGAGAGGTTTAAAGTAAAACACAGGTGTAGAAGACGACACCCGTGGGAAAGATAACGTTTGGGAACATTCCTGGCGCTGAAAAAGAACTTTTCCCCCCGAAATACTTCATCTGAGGAACTATAAAATTGCCTCTATTCCAAGAGTATGCCTTTGACCCCTTTGAGCCTCCACCCAACGTTCCCCAGCGCTACTTCTGACATCACTACCTAATAATTTAAACAAGGGATTCTATTCACTATCCCTTTTCCATATTTTGTATTGAAGATTCAGAGACATGATGAGAAAACAAGATGCTAATGATATTTTCCAGAGGCCCCAATAAAAACCGCATGACACTCGGGGCTGTGTCGTTTAATTACTAAAGAATGAAATCTTTTCTTCTACATCTGGAGGAAACATCATCCACATAACACTGATAGATTTATAGTTCCCAATTTGAACCCTTGACTCCAGCACATGGCAAATTAGGCAAAACACGGATGAACAACCAGTACCAAACCAACTTAAAGTCTTGATTAGTCACAGAGATTTTATGTTCCAAAAAAAATCTGATTTGAGGAGTTAGATTGCATCAGGGTCTATGTGACACGTAAACAATAAACAGCCAAAGAGTGTTTTCCAATGCAAACGTACTTGATGCACCTAAATCTGGAGAAACTTTGGTCTTGTTGGAGCAAAGGGAAAGTGTGAAAAACTAGCAGGATTTTCCCTGTTATGGACTCTTAGAAATCAGAAACAAGGACACCGTAGCAGTCAATGTCTGTCCCTCTGGGTACAGTCCACACTAATGTTCCCCATTGGGCTACTGGTAATTATTTGACAAAAAAAAAATCAGTGCCCAGTACAGAGAATCAAAAGATATACCCATATGATTCCAAGCTAGAACCGTTGAGTATGCCATTCCAGTGACTAGCACTTGCTAGTACCGTAAAGGTACAATGACATTTTTTATTTTTTTTTTAAACATGTCATCACTGTTGAACCTGGCTGTTTCCACACCAGTCAAGAGGCAAGGAGTTATCCTCAGAAACAACTTTACCATTAAATACAGGCGGTTTAGGCTGTTATAGTGGTAAGCTAAATGCATAAACAAAATGAATTAGTGGCAAAACTCTTTATGATGATGCAGTACATTTCCTGTATATTTTGGACAAGTGAGAAAAGACCAACGGGAAATTGAAATGAATAAAAAGCAAGGTCTGGAGCCATTATTTTGCATAATATACTGTATGTGTCCCACAGCCCTACTCAGTAAGATAAGTCCAAACAGAACATTGGTCCCAGCGTGGTGCTCCTGGCTCAAAACGAGGAGGTATCCTGTCTCCTCATCAGTCTCCTCACCCTAACTTACTTTCATGTAAAGCCCTACTGAACACAGACCTCAGAGCTGAGTAGTTTTGCAGCTCCAACCACGCGGAGGCCATTAATCTGGTGGCTAAGCCACTGATGTATTGATGGCACAGAGCCGGTAAGCCTGCCCGCTTCACTCTCTCCATCCCTTCAGTTTAGGGACTACAAGGAGTCACAAGATTGTCCATCTGGCAAAACATTCAGCTGCCCATTGACACTGTCCATCAGGTGTGGTGGCCACAGGTCACTATAAAGACTGACTATAGTATCGCTTATAGACCCAACTGAGCCATGATGCAACTTCAAATGAAATTACATGTAAACAAAATATGTTGACTCAAAGCAGAAAAGAAACAGCCTGCTAAAATATTTATAGTGTTTTGTCCATATTGAACTGCACAGTCTCTCGGATTATAAGACATTCCAGAAGGTTTTAGTTGAAGAGTGGTCTGAAGAAAGGTTAAGCCCCAAATTAGACAAACAGGTTAACGGTCACAATTGGTTTAGTGGGTTAAAAGACTTGATCTGTATTTGGACTTGATTGACTTTTAACCTATTTAACTGTAGATAACAACAAGTGGGATGATGGCAAACACTTGTGCAAAACAAAATGAATCAGGAAGAAGTCCCCAATAAGTGATGATTAACTGTAATTTATAAGAGGTGTGTGGGTAGGTCTTCTTCTGTGTGCAATCAAAAGCTTATGCATGTAAAATGGGAGAATGGGCTGTCTCCCAGGATGTGCAGCAAGCGCTTTATTAGAGCGGTAGTACCAGTAAATCAGCGCTCAGCTCTTCCTGGAACTGCTGCAACCTTTCCCACTGAGCACTATTACTGAACAATCATAGGCAAGCCATGATAATTAGAGTATCTATCCTTCCCACCCTCCTGCCCCCCCCCAACCCTCTCTCCATCTTCCTCCTACACCTCCTCTTCATAGATGTCTAGAGGGTTAGGCCAAGCTCCGGCTGGACGTCACTTTGCGACGTAGCTTCTAACATTAACTTCAATCCTTTTTGCCTCATTTCACGTGCAAAATGATTAGAGTAAATTTAAAAGTTGCAACCCTAGGAAAAGATTCAAACTGGCCAGCGCAGAACAGCAGGGACAATAAGATTTGATAACCCTGATGACAGGAGTGAGCCATCTGCTTTACCAGCAGTGTTCATTTTATTGGCCATTTTTAAATTTAGGCTAATTTCAATATTGTTAGTTTTCATCACATTTAGTCAACCTAGACTGAACAGATTTTTAAACATTCAAACCGGGATGCAACATTAGCTAAGTCTAAATGCTAAATACTATCTTAGCTGACAGCCCTCACCATTATCCAACATTTTTTGCTTGGTCCCGAAAAAGTATTGAACGTTGTGTCGATGTCCAGGTGATTTGTGTTAACTATAATCGGCTTGCAGTGTCTCCATTAGCTCATAATTCTGTCAACTTTAACTAAACTTGCAATCCAACTGAAACCATAGTTGCCCGACTAGTATAACGTATCTCAGTTAGCACAAATTCAATTCCATACAATACCAACAAGTAGCTACTATCGTTGCATGCTACAAGCTAGTAAGTTATCAAGCATTAGTTTGTGGTCGGTTTAACATTATTGTTGTAACGTTATAGCGGTTGGTTAGTTATAAACTGTCATAATCCTGCTCTCAGTATGCGTGTCTGGTGTTTTTTTTTCTTCTCAGTGGGCAAGTGAAGGGGGCGTGTCCACCTGCGCCACACCAGAGGCACATTTCCACAATCTAGAGCTTTTGTTCTTGAATCTTAGTCTCGCGTTCTAGTATAGTCTTATTTTTGATTTGATAAGTTAGTATTTTTCACGTGTATCTGCCACGGCGCTTTCTGTTTTGTATATAGTTAGATTGTAGTGTGTGTTATTGTGTATTGATATAGCCTGCTTGCGTTGTAAGTATTTTTTGTTAAATCCTGTTTCTCCTTGCCTTTTGCAAGTGTTTTTTGTTATTTAACTTTTCCAGGTATTGTGCTCGCGCATTATGTTGTTTTTTCTCCTGGCATCTGAGCCAGCGTTTTGCGTATTGTGGGTTTGTGAATAAACCACGTCAAATTGTATTTTCTTGGCTGGGCCTATGTTTTTTGGGGATCCACTTTTTACCGACTTTAGTCGGATCGTAACAATAAACAACCACCACCAAAATTTTTAACTTACCATAAAGTCTTTGTTTTGAACTCTAATGTATTTTTTTCAGGTTTGTTGTGTTTTTTTGAGCTACCATGTGACCACATTTCATCCCTTCGACTAAAATCTAGCATACCTATTTTTCCTCCACTTTAATGTGTCCATATATCACATATTCTTTCTCCCAGGCCCCGTGCAAAGCACTGCAATTAATGCTTTACTTTTCACCTTTCACCGTAAATCCACCTCATGTTGTAGATTTGAAAGGGGAAGTGTAACAGTGTGTTAGTAGCGGATTATCGGAAACAGGATTTGACAAAATCATGGAATTTGTATCTCTTCTTTGTTCATGAATTAAAATGTCCATACATTGTAGCCCAGTCTTTATTTAGTGACCTAGAGATTCATCTTGTCTTCATTAGTCCATGAAAAACATAATGATTTAGTAACAATTGTTTATTCATGGAGGTTTAAGTCTTGTCCGGTCTAGTTTTCATTCGATGAAAATTATGTGTTGACGAAAATATTTTCGATTAGTTTTCCTTAACAAAATTAACACTATTTACCAGTCATACTTGCCCCTGTGTAACATGCCAAGTATGGAACTACAACTTACTTGCGGTAGTCCTACAAGCACAAGCTATAGCTCACTGCAGAAATCAATCGTGGCAGTTCTAATCACGGATGTAAAGAGATCATCCAACCTGCAAGCCAGTGAGCAGGATCATCAGTGAAACATGCTGATGCCATGCAGCTGCTAATCCCTTCATTTACTTTACAGTCTTTGCTCTGTGGATTCTTCAGATAGGTATTCTTCATGCTGCAGTGTACACTAATACATCTGGAACACACTGAAGTGTAAAATAATTGTGCGATCACCATCCAAGACAGATGTTTTGTGTTTGTTCATTGGCCAGGACCTGAGCTCCGTTTTACACTGTATGTTGGTATACATAAAGAGCAGATCACATGTTCACAAGTTCTGCATGAATGAGACGGACAGCAGATTTAAACTGTAGTGAGACACTTGAAAAGTTTGCATATGCTCAACAATGCAGGACCAAGCTTGGAGACATGGGTGTCAGGACTTTCAAGAAAGATCCCCCATTTGATAGTGACGGCACTCTCTGCCTCTCAGTCCTCGGCCAAGCGGCATCTGGAGTGGATTTTGTGCGAGCAGACACTGAGGAACATGATTACATTCAGCTAACTGCGCTCTAAACTGATTATGCAAGTGCCAAGCTAATGGACTACATTTGCAAGAAGAAAAATAACATTCAATCAATCTCAATTACCGCCGATTGCACCGGCCCGCGAGACAAGGAAGGTTGCCAGCTAACTCCCCCCCCCCCCCCCCCACCACCACCACACCACCCAAGATCCTCCCCTTTTCCCGAACCCTTGACTGGAAGCTGGGCTCTGGGTTGGCCCCACCCATTCTGTCTGGCCAGAGCCTAAGAGCTGGATTAGTTCCACTCATCTCACCTCCAAACTAACACATAGTTTGCCCTGAGGCTGGCTGTTAGTATGAGAGCTATCATATTCGCATGTACAACTAGAAAATGAGAACAGAGGGCTAGAGGACGTGGATATTCTGAAAACACTGTACACAAATTTTATTTTGAGAAGGGTCTTTATGAGGGCATGTGAGTGACTGTCATCATCGGAGCTGCATAAAACTATTGGGTCCACATTGCAAAGAAGAAATTCAGAGAGCATGTTGGCGGAGCCTACAGTACTTAGAATGGAATCTGTCATCAGAGAGCACAGTGCACTGCAGAAGAAGTCATCACACCCCCCAATGTGTGGTGGTCTGTGCGGTTAGGGTGACTTGCTGGATGTTTCTGTGGTCTTTTGGAACATTCCAATACATGAGGTGGTGGGGTTGATATTTTTAGAAAGCCCTAATATGGGCCACATACCACAGACTCTCAAATTATCCCATGCAGCTTAGCTCTAGGTTTCAACCTCCCTTTTTAATTCCAGTAATTACAGGCTCCAATTTATATAGAGCTGTGCACACAAAGGGCCCGTTTAATGCAAACCAGTTTGATTTTGGCAACGTATCCCAAGCGTCACCCACATCTTACACTCTGTTTATGCTGATTTGATTTATTTTCCCTACAACGGTTGAAAATTTTGCTATTTGTATCAGATTTATTTGGGGAGGAATAAATGTGTGGGGATTTTCCTTTTTTGTCCCGGCATAAAATGCCAAGTTGGGGGTTACAGGCATGGGCTAATGTGGGTTTGCGTCTGCCAGTATCTCCACCAGGACAGTAAATTCAACAGTGCTAAGACTGTGACACCAAGTGCAGAGTCAGTGCTGCCAAGAGGCCTTACAACCATGTACTTGTTGTCCGCTAATCACATTTGTAAGTCATAAAATACCAAGTCATAAAATAATACTTGTCAACAAGTATGCATCGTTGTTTTCTTGACTTTGGTTGAGGCGATCTTATGATATCCTGCAGGTAAGTTCTGGAGAGTTTTGCTCTGAAGATTCACTGGTTTTAAGAAACATGGAGCCAGCGTAAGAGGCTTAAGTCATAAAAATGATCATTCCTAGATGTGTTGTACATATTTAATCCCCCCACAGCCCGAGCAGCCGTATGACATATGTCTTCTCTTAAAAACTTGAGCGGAAAAAGAGACGAGAAGAAAATCTGGTTCTCTTTTTCTCTTGGGCTCTCTGCAAAGAGGAAATCACACATATAGTGTAATATAAAGTGCACATATCCTCTGAGACAAACACAATCCATCCCGCCCAAAAGGTGTGACTAGGAAAGAGAGGTTGCCAGAATCTAATCTGGTTTAAAGCAAGACTGTCATTAGAATGTGGGCCAGGGTACGTGCGGCAGAAAGGTCCACATGGATGTTATGTTGTCTGAGCAATGAGCTCTATGCATTTTTAAGGCACGTGTAAGACTGGGATTTCCCTGTTTTTCCAGGCTGAACTACCCTCCCCTCGTCCCCTGGACCTCTTTGATGACATTAGTTGGAGCCCGTCTCTCACCTTCCCGTTTAACCAAACCATGAACATTGATTTCTCTCTCATGTTGTTTTAGTACAAATGCCTCAGAGACACGAGCGCTGCATACTATGCCAGTGGTTGCAATAAAGTATTCATAAAGCAAAATTATTTTATGGACTTTGAGGACTTTGCAGATCGCTTTAAATTGAGCTTTTAATGTGATTGGACAGCACATTTGCTCACATGCCTTTTAATCTGTGCTTGTTAAAAAGGAAAATAAACCTATATAAAATGTAAACTAATGAAAACTTTTTTTCTGTAAAAGAACCACTTTAGGTGAGTGGACATTAAGCAAAGTCATATACAGTATATATATATATATATATATATATATATATATATATATATATATATATATATATATATATATATATATATATATATATATATATATATATATATATATATAAATAACCATCCATCCATCCATTTTCTTGACCGCTTATTCCTCACAAGGGTCGCGGGGGGTGCTGGCGCCTATCTCAGGTGGGTCTGGGCAGTATATATACATATATATATATATATATATATATATATATATATATATATATATATATATATATATATATATATATATATATATGTATAGTGTGTCTCAGATTATATTGCAGTGTATGTAAAGAGCGGATGTGTTATTTGTGCTTGTCCGTGATTTGTTGTGTGTGCTTATTCTATGTGTGTGTATGTGCCAGTTTAGGTTAAGTGTGGAGTGGTCAAACCGCAGACTCACAGGATAGGTACCTAAGTGGAATCAGGGCTGTTAGATTTATGGCCATTTGTTCGGAGAGTGTTCATCCATTGGCTATTATGGAATGATTAGAGGAGAAGGTGAAGCTCCAAGTCCAGCAAAAATCAATACGGCTGTCGAGAACGATTCAGCCTCTCCTGCTCCGGGGAGTATTAGCACCAAACCTCTGTCTACTCGCACTTCTTCATTCGTCTCCAAGTGATCCACCCCACGTCTAAGACCAGCTTTAGCTGCTGTGTTCCTCTCGTGGACATAATGTGACCTTGGTTCTAGGGAGCAAGCAGGTTACCCAACAATTGACCAACAATGCCTCAAAAGCATAGCTATTGGACGCTATTGCAATTACTGCGCTTCCAACTTCCAGTAAGAGTATCCTTTTGTCTCTGTAGTGTATATAGGAACCTCTACAGCCAAATCAACCTGAAGTTTTTAATTTTATCAAACGTTGGAATGAGGTGTCAGCATATAACAGACACACCATACTCTTAAAAAAAACAACCACACCAAGTTATGGACTGACTGTGGCCGTTACAATATCAACAGTTGTCCAATTTAAAGAGTGCATTTTATTCTTTGCACATTAGAAAAACACTTGGGTAAAAAAAATAAATAAATAATAACGCAATTTGGGTAAAAAATGTACCGATCCACTCCTTATTATATTTGACCCAACTTTCTGAGTTGCGTCAGACAAAGCAATCTAACCCCATTAAAAAAAAAAAATAAAATGTGAGAAAACCTGAATGCAGTTGTGACAGCAACAAAAATTGACCCAAGTAGTGGATTAGTTCATTATTGATCCAAAATGGGTTATTTCTGACCCAACAGATTTAAGAGTTGTGTAAACAAATAACATTATTCCGGTTAATAATTGACTGATCCACTACTTCGGTCAATTTGAATCAATGTTCTGGTTTGTTTTGCACAACCCCCAAAAAATTTGTTTAAACTGAGGGACTCTTTTCTACAAAATGACTAATGTTTTTTTTTTTTTTTTTTTTAATACTCAAATTGTTTTGTTTTTTTAGTTATTTGGTTATTTTATCAGTGAATGAAAAATTTGATGAATAAAAAAAGAGAAGTTTGATCCTGACACAAATTGTATTTTAGTTTTTCCGCTGTGTAGAATAGTTTGAAAATCCGAACCAAAAAAAAAAAAAAAAAGAGGTTGATCACCATTCCAAAAGTTTGGGTTCCATTTTGAATACTGAGAAGACGTTTTATTCCATTTCTTGCTCATAGTGCAACTGAACAACATTCCCAAATACTAGTAAGAAAGCACTTTGAAACACATGTTTTGAGAACATCCACGTATAGCCCATTGAGTATTATGTCTCAAAGTCAACTAACTTATGAGTATCAGAATTGGATAAAGTCACCTATATACTCAAATATTCGATCGATGCAACTAACATCCTAAGGCTCTCCATAACCCAAGTAATGCAGACAAAAGACAAAAGTCTCTGAACTGGACAATCACAGAAAAAAAGCAACTAAGGCGCTTGACCCTCAAGCCTAATTTATGCCTCCACGTTTGCGCTCGCGTTGATGACCGGCGTAGATCACATGATCTACGCGAGCCATGAATTTTAAGTCCCGCGTAGCTCGTGGCCGGTTACGGTGCACACGTCGCCAATCCTTGCACGCCGTAGATGGCGGGGCGTAGCTCGCTTCTGATTGGTCCGTTCAATGGCGTTTTTTTTTGTTTATTTTTCTCTCCCCACCCCCTGCCCAGATAGTTTCCGTGAAGGCAACTGGTGGCGCAAATCGACTTCCTGCTCGGAGACCACGGCTGTGCATGTGGATATGTGCCTGGGACGAGAGGCGGAAAACAACAATAACTTTTAAAAAAATAATTAAATAAATAAATAATGTTCGCTAAGCGCGTGGCTGTTGTGTTTTGGCGAGTTTACGGCCGACACCGGTGCAAATTGGCAATAATTAATTGCCACGGTGATTAACATACTCTCCCCCCGGCTTTGTTTCGTGTTTCTGAATTAAACTGAACTTCCTGAAACCGTCATAAAATGCAGAGGAATCTCCACTCTGTGGCGTCCCAGCCTTTGCGAGAGCGGGACTTGGTGTGAAAGTCCAGCAGACACCGATGTGTATTGCGCACAAGTTGGAATGCAAACGCACGAGCAGAGCTCCGCCGTGACGTCTCCGCGTGAGCCTCAAGCAGAAGTATACTGAGGCCTTCACTGGCCTTCACCAAGACAAATGCTTTGTAAATTTATTTGTGAAAGCTTGCATACATTTGGTGACTTACTCTCTCAAAGCTTTGCTTTTCCATCAGAGATACATATGAAATTGTAAATATTACATCTACTGTATAATGTACCACAATTTATAGGTGCAAGGTGACAAATTGCTTAGTGTATAGTGAGTGAAACAGTTTGAGGACCACTAACCTTGTAAAGTTTGAGGCTAGCCTCATGTCGGGAATTGACCGTGTGCATCCTCAACTTCTCCAAGCTGTTGGTGTAGTAGTCGCAAGCGTTGCACTTGAGGTGCACCGGATTGCCAATGGCCACACATTTCAGTCGCCATTCGTTGCCTTTGCCTCCCTCCTTAATATGGGCCACAAGCTGGTACTTTTGAACGTGCTTGTCCGTCTTGCAGTGCAGCTGGAAATTGGCCTTGAGTTGCGTGGTGTAGTGGCACAACTTGCACTGGTGAGAGTCGCCCACCACGGCGCGCCACTCCTCCTCTGGCAGGCTGCGCTCGGCCCCCATGTGGATGCCGAGCACATCCAGGTTGTCGGTGGTGAAGCGGTTGCACACGGCGCACTGGAAGAGTTTGAGCGAGGGGTCGCTAGTTTGCGACAGACTTTCTCCCAGGGTCATCAGCTCCTCTGACACCAACTGGCCGCTGCCCAGCCGCATATCCATCGGGAGCTCCCCACCTACTTGGATGTGTAGAAAACACAGACAGACAAGAACAACATATGAGAAGAAGGAAATAAAGACAATTTGATCAAATATTTCACGTTAAGAAAACAGGTGAAATGATATCAAAATAATGTATGATTCAAGTAAATATTTAAGGTCGATTGCGGCAGAAGTCGAGGCACCGTGTCAATCCTATCGCGGATAACATCATCAGTAAAGTAAAGCAGTTGTATTTTGTTTGATATATAATGAAAATTGACTTGTTTCTTGGAATGGAAAACGAAGAGACTCAAAGCCAGATTACCCGAAGATTTCAGTCAATTATCCATGCTGATTTGTTTGGCCTGATATATAAAAAGTACATGCTCAATCAGTATAGTCCATCAAAAATATTTTGTAGAGTTTCCAATTCATAATAACAAACTACTTTTGTTCTCTGATTGAGCTTATTTTAGCCAGATTGGCAAGAGAGTGCAAAGAGGAAAAACAGAACTCCATCATTTGGTATCAATCATAAACTGAGCAAATGAATAAAATAATGAGAGCATTTTTGCCTTTTCTTGCCGAGCCTGAAAAGTCACTCACCTGTAATTTCACACTACTAACTAAGCACTCATTTGGTGATGGGGGGGATACAAGTAAAACAAAGCACATTTTATGTTTTATGTTTATAAACGGACACAGGCCTTATATTATTTATACAACTACCAAGCTACCTACTCTGTAAGACGCTGATTTGTTGTGAAAATAAACAAACTTAATCCAAAATGTATTCTTCGTAAAGAATATAAATATTTAAGCAACATAAGGCACCCGTGGGAATAGACCAAAGTCAAGAAGTTATCCGATAGAAGTCCCCCCCCCCCCACCCTACCCCCATGCCCACAACCCCCGCTCCCCTTGTTGTTGTTTGTTTAAAGCTGTGTTTCCCAAATCAATGCTCTGGTAAGCAGATGTGTAATTGTTTTCCAAAAAAACTAATGTCAGCCCTTCCTCTTTTCAGCTCTCTCACGCACCATCATGTTTCCTCCTTGTACGACATCATGTAAGTGCTGGGAAGAAGGACTAGAAGGCAGGGAGTGTGTGATCTTACACATCCCACTCAACCCTTAATGTATATTATAGTATACAGTCATATGATTTTTTTTTCATATATCTGCTGTTGGAGGGTCAAGACATCCTCTATTGTGTGACCAAGGATGACACAGCTGACACTTATGAACCTAGCGTGTGTCATCATTGCCTCCCTAGTAACATGCTTATTAGAACTCACCTCACAGGAAAATGAACCAGATGGCGAAGAGGAAAAAACATTAGTCACAGCAATCAATTCCTGTTTGTGTCTTTGAACTCGGAACAGTTTAAGACAAGTCTGCACAAACGGTGGGGTTGTAACGGGCACGGCAAACATGTTGCTGCGGTGCTTAATTGCCCATGCTGAGCTATCTAACCTTTCTTCTTTGGCCATGACGAAATACGTACATAACTACACTTACAAAGCTGTCATAAAAATAAAGAAAGAAACAAGAGGAACTCCAATGGCAAGCTTTAGCAGCAGTTTGGGAATAATGATATTAAAAAGCTGAAACTAGCTGCCTTTGAGGAGGAAAGTGATGGGAAGGAAATGTTCCCCCCCAATTAACCTTTTACTAGCAGGACAATCGAGTATCACAAAGTAAACTGCTGTCACAAATGCCTCAATAGTGTCATCTAAAAGTGAAAAGAAAGACAAAGCCATGACCTTCTTCTCAGTAGGTTACTTTGTAAACTGTCACTGTTGACTTTACATATAAATTCAAAAAACGCTAATTTGCCAACGAGAACCAACACATCTCATATTAGAAGCTTGAGATACAATAAAAGCATCAGAAAATCCGATGTACAAACAAGGGATGTTCGATACCACTTTTTTTAGACCAATACCAGTACGAGTACTCATCCCTTAATTCCCAGGTTGACACCGATGCCAAATACCGATACTACTAGTACATAAACCTTCTCAAAAAACAATGACAGATGATTTACATTTTTCCTTAAAATGACATGAAATTAATGGCAATTGTCTCTTCTTCTAATTTCTAATTTTTAGTCCCTGATAGTAAAATGGCCACCAGAGGGCTAGTGGTATTGGCCACTGTCACAACTACCAATAACATAAAAGAAGCCAGTATCAGCACTGGTACTCGCCATCTTTAGTGCAAACATTTTTGCATGATCATTTTAAGTAGAAATGGGCATACAATACAAGGTATCAGTATCTGTCCAAAACACAGCCTTATTTCAAGGTATCGGTCCTTGCTACGGTGGACGATACCAGTATCGGACATCCTCTTGTGCTCGTTTGACGATCAGGAACTGAAGGCATAAATGTCTGACAGACGCTCCTCAAGATACAAGTTCTGTAAGTATATGTACCGAAACTAGAGCTGTCAAATTTAAAGGCACGGTCTTCCGTTTTCACTCAGGAAAATGCACTATATAAATACAGGATGTATACATATGAACTCCTTCTCAGTCTACACCTCTGCGCTTCTGTTAATGTGTGGTGGTGATTTTTTCCAAACCCCCCCTAGCCTGTATTTTGCCATTTTGTGTTTGTTTTGTCAACAGAGGGACGTTTCTGTGGACAGACAGTTGTTTACCCCTCCAGCCAATCGCAGAGCGGGGAGTGGCGGGGGGCATGTCGCAGATCGGGCTGGGCGAATTTGTTGGCTGCAAGTCACTCCCGCGGCAACTTGACGCACAGATTTTTTTTTTTTTCACTCACTCACTCACTCACTCACTCACTCACTCACTCACTCACTCACTCACTCACTCACTCACACTCACTCATCCGTGTGTGCTGTCAAGTTGCCGCGGGAGTGACGTCACGGTCCTGTCTGCAACACACACCCCGCCACCACCCCCGCTCTCCTGATTGAAAATGGAAGACCGTGCCTTTAAAGCGTTAACTCATTGATTCATTACAAAAAATATCGCATTCATCATGTATTAATGCAGATTAATACCACTATTAATTTTGACCGCATATGATCATTTATCTTGAAAGCGAATGGTTATCTTAAAGGTAGCACAGGTTGTTTGAGCAATAAACATAACTACATGCATTTAATAAATGTTTGCGTATGATATTCAGAATATTTGTTCTAATCAAAATATTAGGGTCTTTTTTTCGACAGAATTAACACGTAACAGGTGCTCTTTTCAATTTGATATTTATGAGAAAATTTTTTTTTTTAAAAAAGAATAGTGATTAATCATGATTAAACAAAATTCTAAAATGTGATTAATATGATTTAAATTTAATGTATCAAAAGTATGAATGGTATCGCTTGGAATCAGTAAAAAAAAAAAAAAAAAAAAAAAAGTGGCATTGAAGATCGCTAGTTTTAAGGCATCAACGTGTGAATGGAAAGACACACATTCATGTTGTAAATGAACAGGTTGAGTGAATATAGCTTGTGAAGTTTCATAGAACAGAAAATGTCATTTACGTTATATAGAGGAGATACTAATGTCGTATTAATGTAGATACTAATGACACGACTGGAGTGATTTTGCAGGGCAAGAGACATTTAATTAAAGCAGAAACTCACCCAGTGCAGGGGTCAATGCAGCCATGCTGGGATCTAAAGGAAAGCCCCCCATCAGGAACTGGGCCTCAGGTCCCGTCGGGTCAATCTTGAGGCCTGGTGGTAGGCTCATGTTCTGCGTCAGGTAATACTGGTAGAGCTCAGCCTCGGAGGGCGAGGGCATGGCTCCCAGCGCCAGTCGGCCGTGTTGCATCTGAGTCACGTTCTGCTGGAGGAGCATCATGTTGTGCATGTGCTTCTCGCTGGTCATGTGGATCCGGAGGTTTCGCGCCACGTTGGTTTCGTAGTCGCATACCTCACAGCGCCAAGTGGGTTTGCTCTTTGGCTTGGTCGGTGAGGGGGCCCCGCACGGTCCGCTTACGTGAGCGGAGGACTGTGTGGGGTGGTGGTGGGCAGGGTGGTGGCTACTGGCCTGGGTCGCCGAGGGCACGGCCACCACGCCTCCCGGGCCGTGTCCGAACACCTGGTCCTGTGCCGATCCGATAGTGCCTCCATTCTGGAGTGTCTGCATGTTGTTTAAGTGTTTATCCGACTGCATGTGGATGCTTAGGTTCCCCTTGGTTGTCGTTGAGTAGTTACACACCTGGAGAACATTGGGCAAATCAATCACACATCAGAATCAATGCACGCAACCACAGTGGTGCCTGCCCTTAAGATATGAGTTTAATTTGTTTCGCGATGATGACCATAACTCAAATCATATTTCCCTATGGAAATGAATGAAAATGCCATTAATGTGTTCCAACCTCCCCATAAAACAACAAAAAAAATATTGTGTATTTTAATGATCCATAATACAGTATTGTACTCCTAGTTTGACCACCTTGGTCAGCTGAGGGCAGTATATGACAGACAGACAGACAGACAGACATTGGGGCCATATTATGAATCTCTGTGTCGCCCAGCTGTAATATGATTGGCTGCTGCATGCAGTCCTGCCTGGGTGCAGCAGCCAATCATACTAGAGCTGTGTCTTGCCTAGAACTCAAGTGGGATTCACATCACCTCAACTCCTCTCTCATATCATTAGTACTTCACTAATACTAATTGTTCTGTAGAAGATAAAGGATACATTGAATGTGAGTGCTATTATATTGTTGGTGTATGTTGTTTCAATCTGTTGCTTCAAGGGTTAAAGAACCGCTAATGCTAATAAGTTTCATCATTACGCTAGTTGACTAAAATTCTAAGGTATGGTTGTTTTCAAGTAACAGTGTGTACAACTATTCAATGTTTCAATGGTCATTTTAAAAAAAATATATATACATATGTTCTATCTAGGGGTGTGAATTGCCTAGTACCTGACGATTCGATTCGTATCACGATTCACAGGTCACGATTCGATTCGATACCGATTAATCCTGATACGAATTTATAAGTCGATTGTTGCGATTTTTTTTCATTCAAATTTAGAAAATACTAATCAGTAAGCTTGTAGAGTGTAAGATTTATATGAAAATGTATTATTTATTTATCTGAAATTTCAGTCTTATAGAGGTTGTAATCTGTTTCATGTTTGAACAGCATTAAAATAAAATATTAAGGCTTAATGTTCCGTTCATATAACATTCTTCCATGCTCAAGGTGTGAATCCTAACCCGAAGTCAGACGTTTTGTTGAATATTTTTCCATTAAAAATGGAAGTTTAAAAATCGATTCACACACACACAAAAAAAAAAAAAAAAAAAAAGGCAATGATGATAAGACGTTGAATCGGTAAGACTCCCGAATGAACAATTCTGAGCTCTTAAAAAAAAAAAAAAAAAAAAAAAAAAAAAAGATTGTTTTTTATTGAATCGATTCGAGAATCGCGCGATGTAGTATCGCGATATATCACCGAATCGATTTTTTTTTTAACACCCCTAGTTCTATCACATTAACGTACATTTATTTTTTATATAAGCGTAGGTTGCTACAGGACCACTGTCATGGGACATGTTTTCCCACCATCTTTCTGCTACGTATCACCGAAGGAGAAGAACTTCGCAAACATAGTAATTGGTGGTAGGCTTGCAAAGTGTTGTCTCGCTGAGGCACTGTAGTCCACGTCCTTCAAAATGGACGTGCTTCAAACTTAGGTTGATGCATTCTATTAGTTACCTACTAGATGGTACTAAATTCTACACACTGTCCCTTTAAATACAATCTATAATCATGCCTGAAAACATTTTTTTTAATTTAGAAAAGCCTGTAACTCTTAATTATTAATATGATTTTAAAATTTATTGTAGCACTTTCAGATCGTGCTGATGAAATTTGCATTACAAATTGAATTTATTATTATTATTATTGTTATTATTATTATTATTATTATTATTTATTCAATTCAACTGAGATAGACTGCCACTACACAGCCATGATGTCTCAAATTTGTGCTCTCAAGTCAAAGCAACAAAATCATCCAAATTAAAATTTGTATCTTGAAAAAAAAATATTTTATCTCAATACACCATTGTACTTTGAAATTTAAACTACATAAGAAGAAAAAAAAAGTAAAACATGGCAAAAACATTCTTACAATGTCCTTATGAAGTTTAATATGTGACATACCTCGCATCGGAAAGGTTTGTATCCACACGTATAGCTTTCTCCACGCGCCAGACGAGGATGACTTTGACCGCTGCTGCAGTACATACAGGAGCCTCCGGAATCTGGATGCTTTTCTTTCATATGAGCCTCCAAAGTCTGTTGATATTTGTAATGCCAGTTGCATTTGGGACACTTGAGTGTCTTGCATGAGTTTCGCGAATGCATCATGGTCATGTGACCGCCCAAAGAGCGCGAGGAACCTAGGACGGTGTCGCATTTGGGGCATTCCACCCCGCTTCCGACAATGCCGCCGGGCCCGTGGTTCTGCGAACAGTCGTTCAAACCTGCCATGTCACAGGAACCGCCGGGTTGGGGGTGAATGTGTCCATGAGATGACGAATGGAGGTGATGATGATGGTGGTGCATGTGGTGTTGCTGCAGAAGGGATCCATTTTCCTCCTCTTCCTCAGCCGGGCAATCATTTGGTTCTGGAGCTGTGGCACTATCTCGATTGGCACTTTCGTCAGCAGCAGCGTTGGAGGACAGAGGTGAGGAGGAAGTGCCAGCAGTGTCCTCCTCACTTTTTCTGACGTTGGCTGCCGCCATTGCCATGGGAACGGTAGTTCCCTGGCAGTTAAAGCTCAGAGGGAGCTCTGAGGTTCTCCCCCCACCTTCTGTAGCTGAAACCTCCTCCTTGACAGAGGAAGAAGTGGAAGCGGGGGATTTGCTGCTGTGTGTGTAACTGAGCGCAGGGGTGCAGGCAGAAGGCTGGAGAGTGCTACTAGGCATTAATAAAGGAGATTTGGAAATGCTTTGGTTTGAGATAGCTGGTTCCCCTGCATCACCTCCACCACTGCTACTATTAACACCACTGGTCACTACCGCGCCTTCTGCCTCCACCCTATCTTCTTCCCCTAATAACGGATCACCTTCCCCTTCTTGTGAAACCCCCACCTGGCTAGATAGCTGTGTCGTACTGCCATGGCCCTCACTGGCCCCATCCTTCCCCTTATAAGCCAACTCTTTCCCCGTAGGCTCCTCTGTTCTCCCCCCATGTAAAGACAGGGCATTGGAGTCTTTGGCAGAGCCAGAGGGAAGAGTAGATGCTTTGGGAGTGCCCAGCCTTCCCAGAGACAAGACCGAGCTTAGTGGGGTTTGCTGTTGCTGCTGCTGGAGGCTAGCGTCAGAGTCTTTGTTCAGGAGCGTCTCGCTGCCTCCGCTGCTGCTTCCAGGCTCCAAATGGACACCACTAAATGTGCCGTAAAAGCTCTGGCCAGAGTTCATAGGAAGCAGGGGAGGTGGCACAGAAGTGCTCTTGTTTTTTGGTTCCAGGAAGCTGATGAGCGGCTCTTTGTCTTTCCCAATCCCCTGGATGATAGCGGATGCGTGGTTGTCCCCTAATAAACGGCGTTCGTCCTCACTCAGCGTCATGCGGTGGTCATGGACAGCATGCGTGGCAAAGGAACGCGCGTAACCAAAGGACAGCTTGCAGAGAAAACACATGAGGATTGGCTTTCCCTTGCCATAGAGGGCCAAACCATCAAATTTGGAGAAATCCACATTGTTAGGAACATCTTTGGAAACACAGGACTTCTTGGCAGACCCATCACTGTTCAGGTAATCCTTGTTACTTTTGTGCCGCACGTCAAAGACACGAAAACTGTGCAGGACAGGACTGAGGCCTGCCATGGATGAGGTATTGGAGAACCCTTGGTCAGAATTGCCAAACCACTTCCCAAAGGACGAGGCTATGTGGAACGTGTTGATGATCTGAGGGTAGACCGAGGATGACGTCCCAGCAGGTTCCCCCGGGGTCCCCCCACTATTGAGAGAGTTTGTGGGCAGCAGGCCGGGAAGCACACTCCCACCGCTTTGGATGAGCTGACTGAGGCTCTCGACGATGTAGGCCGAGCCGTCCGGTTGGTAGACGATCTCTCCAGCCAAGTTTTCCACATCACTACTCTCCTCTTCCTCTTCCTCCTCTCCTTCCTCACTTCCACTCTCAGGCCCACCTTGCCGTCGTGTGGGCTGATGACGCAGAAGAGTGGGCATGCCCCCGCCGCCTTGAGCCATCACTACCCCGGGAAAGGGTTGAAGACTCGGGAAACAGCTGTCGATTTCCATTTCATCCAGGTCCTCCGATTCTTCCTCTTCCCCACAGCTCAATCTGTCCCGCTCGTCTCCCTCACGGCCCTCCCGCTTGGAATGCGGCTGACCGGTGGCGGGGCTATCCCGGTGAGCCTGACTCGATGTTTGTTTTGGCTGGGACTGCAGGGACTGTAGTTCTCTCACCTCGTCATGAAGAGAGCAAGGGTTCGGGGCTTGAGAAGGATACGGGGCAGAAAACGACAGCGGGTCCAGGGAAGGGGCCTGGTTGGCGCAAGGAAGCTGCAAGCTAGGGTGATCGTTCCAGGGATGTGGAGGTTGCTGCTGCTGTTGCGAGGAGCTGAGCCCATCGTCTGTCCCAGAAAACACGGGAGACTCACAGCTGTCCATGCTGATGCCTACATGAGGCGGTCATCGCATCCAGGCCTGAGGACACACACAAATTAGAGATTAGAGTTCATTGGCTTGCTTCTTCTTGTTACCAAAGGGAACATGTTTTTTTTTTTTTCTGTACTAGAATAAATTGTAATTGCACATCCAGCACAGTAGGTGGCAGTGGCACTCTCATTGTCAGTGAGTGTGCAAGGAGTATTTATGATATTTATGTTTATGTACAGGGGCGGCACGGTAGTCGAGTGGTTAGCACGTCCGCTTCCCAGTTCTGAGGTCTCCGGTTCAGGTTAATTGGGCGCTCCGAATTGTCCCTAGGTGTGCGTGTGAGTGTGGATGGTTGTTTGTCTCTGTGTGCCCTGCGATTGGTTGGCAACCAGTCCAGGGTGTCCCCCGCCTACTGCCCAGAGCCAGCTGAGATAGGCGCCAGCAGCCCCCTTTGTGAGGAATAAGCGGTCAAGAAAATGGAAAAAAAAAAAAAATGTTTATGTACAGCAGTTTGTATACAGCAATGCCTGTTCTTAAAGCGCATTATAAATACAGTTGAGTTGAGTTGAGAGGCGCACTTGCAGCAATTTTAAAGACAAATCATACTGTTTGTAGTTGTGGCAGAGTGTTGGGGGCCAACGAGCTTATCCGCAAGGGGAGATCTGTATAAACGACTTTTGTGTTTGCCATTTTGCAATGCACGGACCAGGGAGTCTTTCTGCTTCCGCAACTCCAAGCTTTGGGCATGTAATTCGACCAACCTGATTTTAATGCAAATGAGGGAAGCTGCTACGAATGGCCAGGACTCGGCTACTTTCCATCTCATAATGGCACAATTGCCCCGTTATGCCCAATTCTACCTGCACAAAGTCTTAAGAAAATGCCAAAAGAAAATGCTTTACACTAGATTTGTTTTGGGATTGAAAATAGAGCCCATAATGTTCAAAACAAGAATCTATTTACTTTCTATTGAGACAAAGTTTAAAAGGGACAGTACTGTATATATGAAGAAAATTAAATGTGTTCTAGAAAACGACTAAATTAAAACTAAAAAGTCAATGTGTTCATTACGCTAAATTAGGCACCGAACCAATAGAATGATTCTTCTTCCTGCCATATCTGGAAAGTACAATCTTTTATCTTCACCTTCTAAACAACATTCTTAATATTATATGCTGCAAATCCTACATCTATTTTTAATTAACTTGCAGTCAGAAAAGGAGAAACAGCACAGTGTAATGGATCAAATAGATGTGAGATAATTAGACGCCATCGCATCAGCACTTTGAACATTTACATAACCTGCAGAAAAAGTGAAAACTGCGGCTAAAATTAAAGTTCTTAACTGTATCACCATTTACACTTCAAAATGGATATACTGAGACAGGTATTAACTATAGCAATGAAAGCATTTTCTATAAAACTTCAAACATCAGTGCGGCTGTGTTATGATCTTGCCTCCGCAGTTCAGCCTCATGACTAAACAATACAACCGTCCTCTCACCCTGAAAAAATAAATGGTAGCTGACCTTTTGGGATCTGGCTATCCCCCGAGCACCAGACACGGGTTTCAATGTAGAGCACAGAATAGATAAAATGATAACTCTAGATACTGCTGAGCTAATACTTCTTATTAAAGGATGCAGCCAGCATTGATTAAAGGGGGCAATCGGGCTAAAACCAATAACTCTTTGCTGCCCTTTAACCCCAACCCCCCCCCGTGCTGCATATTACATGAGCAAAGTTTCCCAGCACCAAGCCCGCCGTCATCCCCCGGCTGATTAGCACATTCATTGCTTGCACTTGATTTATTTACTTATTTACTTATGGATGCAAATTTTAGCCGGGGATTTTACCCCCACACCCAAACATATAAAGCAGAGAGGGAGAGGAGAGATTGATAATGTCTGTCTCACTTTTCATGAATGTCTGATGAGGCGCTCAGCCACACAACATACCTGAAATCTCTCATACAAAAAAATATTTATTCACTTTCAGCAATAACACGGAATATTATGAGGGCAAAGACAATACAGAATTGATGAAAGGAATAACTTAAAGAAATACAGCATGGGCCACTTTCAATAATGGTGTAGAGAGAGAAGCCAAAAACTGATATTTTCTGTATGGTCCACTTCATTATTATTTTGTTTACACTAAAAAAAAATTCACAGCCGTGGCCCTTGAATTGAATGAAAACACACTGTCAGGCTTTTTAGCCCAACTTGCTTAATATGGCAAAATATGATTTTGGGATATCTGCCTTATTGAATGTGGGAACTACTGGCCGGCATTTATTATCCACTGGATTAATAAGCAGCTATGGGCGCCGCACGCAGTCAAACTAATGGCAAAAGGGAATTGAAAGGAACGCTGAAAAAAAAATCTGCTTGTCTAGACAGTTACTCTTCTTCAAATTATACATTCATGAATAATTTGTTCACCACTTTGTAATGCACACTACTGCCACCTACAGGATCATTATCCACAACATACGCCGCTATTTCCCGATCCATTTCTGCATTGTGGACATCATCTTCCACAGCTAGCATTATTGATCAGCTTTGGCTAAAGTCTATCCAGTACCAAACTTTATGATCACTCTCTTTGCAAATTGTATATAAAGAACGCTTTAAACAAATGACTCCCCACATCTCAACACCGGAAAATCTAAATGAACCAACTATGTCAATGGAAACATGGCATTTGACCTCCAAAGGCTCCCTGATGAGTCGGAAAAAAAGGGGCTATCATTGTTGTATCTACAGTATACAGTACCCATCATTCAACAACAGTATAAGCTACCTAAAGTAATGAGAAGTGTACAGGGTGACACTTCAGTGCTACAGATACAGTATGCACCACTATGGTTGCATCCTCTGCTTACAGAAAACACAATTGGCCTTTAAAATCAAGATGGTGTAATTCAATAAAGGACAGTGGTAACTGATGAGCTATGGGATTGTCTGGAGACGGTAAGTCGCAGATGGGCCGGCTGATATAATGCTTGTCTCTGAGACTGTGCCTGGCTCAGTGACACCTGTTTAAGGGAGGGAAAAGCTTTAATCTCTCAGAGGCACCAAACAAGTCTAAGAGGCAGACAAAACGACTCGGTCAAACAAGACAGGAAGAGGAGGAGGCCGGCGTCTGCGCGCGCTGACTGTGTTAATAAGCGCAACTAAAAAGTGACTTTTTATCGTGGCATTTTGTCATGTACACAAGAAGTTATCATTTTCTTTTGAATGTAAGCTTGAGATGATGTCATGTCACCAGTGCGTCTGTACTCATGTAGAACTGTACAGAACCCAAACAAGCTTGAACTCACAATGAGAGATAATAGGTAGGAAGAAAAAGCCGAATTCCTTTGGCCACTCTCAGGGTCTGTTTTACAATCGTGTTGCCACCTGCCTTCAAAGCTTTATGTAAATCCCCCTTCTCCCCCTTAAAAGTCATACTTCACTTCTTTCCAATATGCTAACAAACGAGATAGAGTCAAGTAGAGAATAGGTCCTTTGACAAGAATGGAAAACGACGTTTAGTTATGCGTCCTTTCACCGGTGGGTGTTTTCTGGACAAATGAGGGTGGAATGCTGAAGGAAGTAGGTGATAATGTTGCCAAACCATGCTTCATAAGAGAGCAGCCTGTTTCTCCAAGTCGGTCTGCATGGATTATTTCATTTTTTTTTTAACCCATCCCCTATTATGAGCTCTGCTAAGTTGAGTTTACATCAAATATCTACATCAGGCTTACCCAATCCTGGTCCTCGGGATCTACATGAACAAAGTGGAAGTCCAAACTACGGTAGGCATGCACCAAGTATCGGTGCCAATACCGTACGCTAGCACTCCTACACAGTAAATTCTGTAGAGATAATTTGACTCTATTTAGATAGGGACCAAATAGACTCAGTTTTGTTTTGTTTTTTTAGCGCAACTGAACTGAGAAAGGAACGAATCAATTCCTCTGAAGTGATTGCATTCAGAACATTCGCTCAAGAGATTTGTCCATTTGAATGAGTCGTTTGTGAACGAAAACACGACTGCAACCCAGCCTATCACAAAGAAAATCTGAAATGCTCAATAGAATCTGGTGTGAGTTTAACATGTTCAGTATGCATGCGCACCTGCGCACCACTTATGTGCATCCCTTTTAAAACTGTAATGTTAAATGTGTTTTTTCTACAAAAGGGTTACACTTGAGTCAAACGTGCCATTATCAAGAAAAGTTTGTTTTGTGATTCTGACCAATATTTGATGAAAATAAAACACGTTTTTACGATGATTACAGTACTTAACGGCATTGTCAGATATCTGTACTTAGTAATTGGTAGGGCTCAAACGAAAGTGCTTCTACTGGGTCAAAAAATAAATGGTATCGTAGGATCCCCACTCCCAACAATGCCAAATGTGCATTTTTGTCCCTCTTTAATGTTGTGTCTGTGTGTCTGGTCTCTGAGCCTTCAGTGAGCTTGGACAGCCACCGCAGGGTAAAGGGCGCTTATTGGAAAATCAATGGCGCAAACGCTAAGCAAGTTACAGGAAGATGTGGGAAGGAAGGGTTCTTATTGATAAAGCAGGGGAAGGCCTTTGATGTTGCACTAGGGACATGCTCATTGATGGGGGGAACCATTGTACTCCTCAGGCAAATCGGAGCTGGGCTTTATCTGCTAAGTTAGTTCCAATGAATGGCTTATAAAAACGTCAGCGTGTTGTACTATTTAACATAAGTCAAAAGGTCACATTTTTTCACATTCTACTGTATATACCAATATCACCAACAGTTTTAATTAAGGGCTTATAGGCTGAATAAAAAATGATTACACACTTATTTTAGTGTACAAATTGCACAATATGCAACAATGGACATGTTCCTTTTATTACACTCTGCGGACACTTTCAAGTACACCTACACATTTAATAAGATCCAGTACAACAACATAAGCTAACATAGGGCTAAAAAATACTCATGCAGCTAAATTTCAAGGGTATGACAGCAGTTCAACAAAAACTGAAAATAATCTATCTAAAGCCTTTTTTCCCTATTGGTTTCTAGGTAATACTTTCTTAGTGGTACTTTTGACTTTAATACTTTGACCCAAAATAGAAAAAATTTTCAAATGTGTACAGACTGATTATCCCATAAAATAGTGCAAGTGTACAATTAATCGACAAGTATTGATTATCAAATTAATCGACAACTATTCTAATAATCAAGTTATCGTTCGGAGGCATTTTTCAATTTAAATTTGTCCAAATCCTTTGATTTCAGCATATCAACAGTGATTGTGCACTGATTTCTTTATCCTTCATGAAGGAAGACTGATTATATCCTAATCAAAATCAAAATTAGTTTAATCAAAATAAGACATTTGTAAACATCTGTTTTTACTTTGGAAAACAATGACGGGACAGGTATTATGGTACTACAAAAATATACAACCACACACACACACACACACCTTTTTTTCCTTTTTTTTTTTTTTAATCACTATACGAATGCAAAATAACCACCGGTTACACAATCACTGGTTAATAAACTAATCAGGGGAAACATGTTTTTGTAATGCACTATAATGCCAAATTAAAATAAATCCAATTAGTTGATTAATCAATTGAATAATTGATAGATTAATCGATAATAAAAATATTCAATAGTGACAGCACTAATGTTGTGGTCAGTGATTAAACTGTAATTATAGTAACAACAGTCTGTTTTATCAACCTATACACGGTACACAGTCTTGGTCCTCTGGTTGATTTAATTGTGCAGATTTACCCCTGAGAAACTGTCAATTAACCACACACAGCTACAGTACAGCATTGTTGTTTATTGCAGCTGTAATTATTTGCTCAACCATTTTGCTCATGCAGGCATAAAGGTACTTCAGTATTGTTCAAACTACAGGAGGCAAAAAGTCACCTCAGGTCGATGGCACTCAGCCTGTAAACAGGGCTTCCCGTAAAATCAATGATCTTCAGTAGGAGATATCAGTGTGGGGGAACAGA